>NW_010167275.1:0-20077 GCF_000695765.1 Mesitornis unicolor
CCTCTGTCCTTTCTTGTAAATGGGCACAACTGCTGCAGTTGCTGATACAAATAAACTTTTCCTCGTAGTTGGCTAAAGGCCAGAGGAACCTGCTGGCTGTTGCAGCTAGTACATGCTATTATTTGAACAGTGAAATGAAATCCTCTTCCTTACATGCTTGAAAACAAGTATAGATATATGCACACATATGTATATAGAGAGAATTGAAAATCTATATAGACTATAGATAGAAGTGTTTACAAATATAGATGTATGCCATTATTCATGCTTTCAGATTTCTACTAGAGCATTGCAAGATGTTTCATTTTTAGATTTCTGAAAGAGTGATGGATAATTTCCTCAATTAAGAAGAAGGGAAGGGAAGAAACAAACCATAAACATGTTTCTGATTTTATTTGTTTAAGGGAAATCCACTTTAAATGAAAAAGGCGTCATGACAAAATCTAAGTTGTCTAGAAACAGCATTGAGAAGATCCCAAGTGATGTGGTGAGCTTACTCTCAAATATCGAGCTTGTAGGGTATCATATGCCAAATTCTGAACAGCACTGGAGGTTGACAGAGAACAAAGTGCTTGTATCCTGGAAGAAAACTTTTTCTTACCTCTCTTTGCCTGTCCAAATCCATAAACAGAAAAAACAAACAAACAAAACAAAACAAAACAAAAACAACAAAAAACAACCAACCAAAAAACCCACCAAAAAACCCAAAAAAAACCCCCTAAAAAAACCAAGCCAGTAAACAGAAAACATGAGACCCTGAATGCTTTACCAAAAGGACAGTCAGATTTCTCTTCCCATTTTGAAAATCATCTTGGTGAGAATAAAATTTATTTTATTGCAGGAGTAATCCACAGTAAGATACTGATCTGTTGCAGTAAATGACTGCCATACCAAGTATTTCAAAAGAGAGGGGGGTCACTCCTAATGGCCAATTTTCTCAGGTGGCACACAGTGATTAGATTAATAAAGATTTGATTAATCATAGAATCATAGAATGTATTGGGTTGGAAGGGACCTTTAAGATACCATCTAGTCCAACACCCCTACAGTTAGCAGGGACATTGTTCCTAGATCAGGATACTCACAGCCCCATATATTTGCTTCTGCTCAGATTTTGGAAGAGCTAGTTCACATTTAGAAGGTTCAGAATCTTAGCAGATTACATGACCCCCAAACCCATCAGTCATATGTACACAGCGTATCCCTGTTTGAAATATGCTAACTGATTTTGCATAGCTTGAATGTTTTTAATTCTTTAAATACTAAATAAGGACTGCTCAGTAGATTATTCAGTAATACAACTAGCAAGTGTTACTTGCAGATTTGTTCTTTTTTTTTTCACTCTCTCTCTTTCCTTTTTTGATAGAAGGAGAATTAGATGGATAGTTAATATTTGGTTTTGTAGATCTTTTTATTTTACTCCTTAGAACTGAGGTGGCAAGACTGAAGGAAAGTGGTGTGCTTGGAAGAGAAGATTTTAAATAGATTTCTCATGGTCTGTGTTTACAGTGACTCTGTATGGATATTGGATCAATATCTGAATAGGAATTTGTGAATATAATCTTACAAAACTGTTATTCAGAATGCTTGGCCTTTGTTATGACAAAAATGGATGAATGCTGCAGATTTAAAAATAGGTGCTTCAAGGCTTTGCTTATTGCGATTTACCTAGAAGAAATCCATACATAGGTTTAGTCAGTGTTTTGATTCTTGGTAACTAGTAAAGACGAAAAGCAATCAAACTTATCAAGAATGTTAAAAGGTACAACTTAATCATTATTTATTGTCTAGAGCTTTTGGTATGTCTGATTAATTTTCAACATAAGTGCTGAAAAAAAGGAATGAAATATATCCTTTACAAAATGCTCAGCAAAACTCACAATAATATGGTAGTGATTAGTGCAGAGCAGTGCTTACAGAAATCATATAGTGTCAGTGATTATACTTCGGATCCACTATAAAAACAAGCTGTTCCTGATGTGCTCCTTGAAAGTAGGACAAAATGTTCTCCATTAGTCTGTTGCTACTTAACATCTTTCTCTACGTCACATCTTAATTTTTCTCTCATGCCATCTGCGGAAAAACATGTCTCTCAACCTTCTAGATCCTGAGATGGCAATATTCAGAGCTGTGGAGGAAATAGGCCATGTGAGAAGAGAATCTTGTCATGGTGCTATTGCAGAGGCTTTAAAAAATATACAGATAAAGAACAAAGTTGCCAACACTGATTTTTATCTTCAGTAAAACTAATTATAACATTATTCAGATAGAAAGTCAAATATAAATTCACATATAAAATTAAAATATAAAACATATTCTTTGATTTTAATATACTTGTGCTGCCAAACTATACAAAAGTTTACACCTTTAATCTTGGCCTTGGTCATTAAGTTTTAGAGCAGAATTCATTTTGGGGCCAGCTGAATGTATCTTTTCTTTCTGTAGAAATTAAAATATTTCATAAATAATTACACGTAAAAATGCACTAATTGTGAAACACATTCTTGTACATGTCTCTATCTTGTATTCCACAAAGAGGGCTCCCACTTGGTAGGGAGCATCACGGGCCAATCTGACAATTTGGCGTATGCTCCCTTGCCAGCTTGTCCTCTGCAGCAGAATGCTGATGAGGCGAGCCTGGACCCAGGTGTCCTGCTAGACTGACACCATGGCTCTGAGCATCCCACCAGCCCTGGCTATCTCCAGGCACTGCCTTGTACATATTTAGATGCTTTTATAGCAGGTGAAGAAAGACTAGGAGTGTGTTTCTTCTGTGGAACAGCGCTGGGACCTCTCCAGACTGGTTGGTGATGAACGTGGAGGGGGAGAAGTGCAGGAAGAACTTGAGTATTACACCTAAATTCATTGGGCTTTTTTAGAAAGAGGAGCATTTGTGACCTAGTGACACAGTGAATGGTGACACGCGTTACTTCCTGATGTGATAATGCCGTCTGTGCCCTGAAAACTAATGCTGCTCAACTACACTGAACAACTTGGCTGAAGAAGCCCAAAGCATTATTCTACTTATGAGGAACAGGGCTGTTTTTGATAGAGGTTAGAGGCCTTATTGGGGCTCAGAACTGTACTCTGTAACACACTGGCAAACTTGAAGCTTCACAGTGAATTATAACTGTCATGACTGGAAGGAAGCACCTATGGACAAAGAGACAAAGGAGCTAGAAAACTTTGAATGTCTTTGCTGAGTTGAGAGAGGGGAAAAAGTAATGGGCGATGCAACTAAGGATCTTATGACAGGCTGAAACACGGTATGATGTGAAGTTTTGTTGAAGTCAGTGAAAACTGGTGGAGCTGAGCATTAAAGGAACATCTCACTCACCATGTGTCCATATGTCATGTGGCAAATCCCTGAGACTTTTAGCATGTACAATGTTTTCCTCCTTTGGCTCTTTTTCCTATTTCAAACATGCTCTCTTTCTCTCTCCCATGTGCCTTCAGTTTTCTTTTTACAGTGAGTTTCTTCTTTTGCTTAACAGTGAATATTTGATTAGCAGCTACTCAAGTACTATCCAACTTCCACTCCAGGTGCATCACTCTTGTTTTCTTTTTTTTCCATGTCTTTCACATTGGCTTTTTATCCTGGGAGTTTTTATCAATGCTGCATTTTTGCAACTCTCACTGGCATCACCATTTTCTTTTTTCCTATTCCATTTCACCTTCTATTCTATATTTCATTCTATACTGAGAAGGGAGGCTGGCAGGTATTTTATGCCTAAAACTAAAGGGTTGGAAACAAAGAGTTTTACAGAAGCGGATAGAATTATTTATTGTTGAAAAAATCTCAGTGATCTTTCAAAATTAATTGAAATACCTTCAGTACTGGAAGCTCAAATATCACAAGGTTGTGAAAGAGCTTAGCCTAAAGCAGACTGATGCCAATAGAAGGATCTCAAGTGACTTATAGTCAATTGGTATTAGAGCTGATTGGAATCTGTGACACTTCTGTGAAAAATATGTCCCTTTCTCTGGGATTAACTAGCCTTAATTTATATTTACAGTGTGAATATAGCTGCTGGTGCCATAGGATATGATTGCCTTTCATATTCTGCAATGTACTGTGTCATGTACCATACTATATTATGTAGCACGGTTTTAAAGATTTTTCTGTTTTCCATTTTACAGTTAAGAACTGAGGCATGCACTGCCTCTATGGCTTGCTCAGGGTAACATGTGGAAGTCTGTTTCAGAGCAAAGACTTGAATTTCAATCTTGTGAGTCAGTGCTTTAGCACTCAAACTGTTGCTACTTTCTGACACCTCTCTAGTAATCAAAGACCAAAAAGTGAAGAAGGGTAAAATGCCTATGGTGTATCAATCCTTATGTTGAACAAGAAACAGAAGGAAAGAATTAACCTAAAAAACCCCCAAAACTTCTAAAATGCTCTTAATCTATTGAAACTGGGCCACTTGTGCACCCAGGGATTCAAGATTCATGGATTTAGGACAGCACACACAAAGGTGCTTGGTTGTATATCTTAGTGGCTGAACAGCTCCCCAAGGATACAGGCGTCTTAGAGATCTGCTCATTGCACTGTTCTGGTATTCTATATTAGAAAGTTGTTAGGTAAAGAAAAAAGTAAGAAAGAATAATGGAAATTAATCCTCCCTCTCCCCCCCCACTGAAATATTCTCAAGTCTAATTTTAGGGATAAATGTAAGGCTTATTCTGCATTATTCCTACTGAAAGTAGATATCTAAGACTGCTTAAATGAGAGCTTGCAGGCATGCTTAAGACAAATACCTAGAACATGATGTGGTATGCACTCATGGTCCAGATAAACCTGATCAATTTAGGCATTTTTCATTCTTTATGAAAAAAAAATTGACATTTGTTTTAAAGAATGTTATTTGTGCTTGCTATGCATAAAGGAGGTGCAATTATATGTATCTGAGTGACAGCTCTCTGCAGTTTACCATGATACTGTCTCTCTGAACATAATGGATAATGGGTGCAGAGAGAAAATACAGTCAGCAATAATATTGTCTCTTTAATTAATTTCACATATTATTGGTATATATTATTCATATATTATTGGTATAAATGGTTTGGGGGGATTTTTTTCTCCTTTCCCCAGTGAATTTTGTCAATGTTGCAATATTTCAAGAATAAAAGTGAACTGGTTGATTGCCTCTTCCCCTTCCCCTTCCCCTTCCATATAAGCTCCTTTTCTCTATTTCATTGTGGTTACTGCTTTAGCAACTTACAGTAAATACTCCTTTGCCAGTATTCTTGACAAGTTTTGTTACTACACTTCAACCTCCTCCTCCACTTAGGAGTAGAATAATGTCAGTCACCTTGCTCTCAAAAATAAATAAGGTAAATGCCATTTCTTTCCTCATTGTTCCTTTGTCAATATGTAGTTCTCTGTTTTCACTGTGACAAAATGCTGCTTTTTGAAGAATTGCCCTGTTTTTGAAGATTTCATAAAGAATATAGTAGCATCATCTTGACTGACACAGTGAGGGTTTAAGTAATGACTGGAATAGATGTGCCTATGTTTACATACATCTGTAATTTTAAAAAGCCACACAGGATACAAAAAAAATGCTCACTATATGTTTCAAGGCTAGTAAACAGAATCATAGAATCATTTAGTTGTGAAAAGACCTTTAAGATCATCAAGTCCAACTGTTAATCTAACACTGCCAAGTCCACTACTAAACCATGTCCCTAAGAACCACATTACATGTCTTTTAAATCCTCCAGGGACACTGACTCAACCACTTCACTGGGCAGCCTGTTCCAGTGCTTGACAACCCTTTTGGTGAAGAAACTTTTCCTAATATCCAATCTAAATCTCCCCTGCCACAACTTGAGGCCGTTTCCTCTTGTCCTGTTACTTGGGAAAAGAAACTGACATCCACCTCCTTTCAAGTACTTGTAGAGAGTGATAAAATAAGAATAAATAAATAAAAATAAACAAAAGAGCTAAAGCCTGTTCTTTAGCTCTAAGCACAAGCAGTATGTCATAGCTCACATCCATGCAGCTGGACTGCCATTCCCAAAATCAAGATGACCACTGTCCTGCAGTTTGGCAACTGTCCCCAGTCCAAGGTAACTCCTGAACTATGCCATGATGTTGTCTGTAAGAGTAGTTGCCTTGAAACTGACAAGGACAGTGTCACTAAACACATTGAATGTGCCCTAGTTCTCTCTAGTTTATGAAGCTGGATGAACCTTTCATTTTGTATGATTCAATGACAGTATGAGAAGGCACACTGCATGCTGAGAAATGAGCTGCTTATATTATTATAGTTTTCTACCTGCTACACTGAATCTCAGCAGTATCCTACTTCCATATTAGCTGATATTTTGGGATTATAAACCCAGAAGATGATAAACACCAGGGGTCTATAAATCCCAGGGGATGACGAACCACTGGGATTAATCATGGATATCCAGAACTTGAAGTCTGTAGATGCTAACTCAATGAGGGACGAGGTCCCAAGGGGCTACTGGGTTAGAGGATAAAACAGGCATGACTGACTCTAGGACACCATGCGTGATGAAAAGTTGTTTTCAGGAAAAGTTGTACCTGGAGAATTAAAGCTAATATGCTTAATACACACTGTCTGATCATTCTGCATGTCTTGATAGGTCTAATTACAATAGTCACTGTTAAAACACAGAGCATTTTTCTTTAGCCACCTATATGTATGCAACCTGGATCCATTTTCTTAGTAGGAGGCTTCAATTAATGAAAAATAGTGGATAGAAATCAGACAGCTGTCTACCTTCTGTATATACTTTGTTTCTTTTTGAAAGGGAAAAGTATTATTCCACTTCAGACATTGAGATGTATTCTCTAGTCTAATTGTATTCTTTTGTGGAGAATCCCCTAGAAGTATCCCCTATTTCTCAGTTTTCCTATGTTATGTTATAAATTACACGTTATGAATGACAGTATTAGCAACATATATTGCTGCTTTGAGAATAGCCCTGAGGAGAAGGACTTGGGGGTGTTGGTTGATGAAAAGCCAGACATGAGCCAACAATGTGCACTTACAGCCCAGGAAGCCAACTAAATCCTGGGCTGCATCAAAGGAAGCATGACCAGCAGGTCAAAGGAGGTGATTCTCCCCTCTATTCTGCTCTTGTGTGACACCATCTAGAGTACTGCATCCAGTTCTGGAGTCCCTAACAAAAGAAGGACATGGAGCTGTTGGAGCAAGTTCAGAGGAGGGTCATGAAAATGATCAGAGGGCTGGAGCAACCTCCCTTTTTTAGACAGGCTTGGAAAACTGGAACTGGGACTGCCTGGCGAAGAGTACGCTCCAGGGGAACCTTATTACAGCCTTCCAGTTCCTGAAGGGGTCCTACAGGAAAGCTGGGGAGGAACTTTTTACAAGGGCAGGTAGTGATAGGATGAGGGGGAATGGCTTTAAAGTGGCAGACAGTGGATTTAGACTAGATATTAGGAAGAAATTCTTTACTGTGAGGGTGGTGAGGCACTGAACAGGTTGCCCAGGGAAGTTGTGGATGCCCCCTCCCTGGAAGTGTCCAAGGCCAAGTTGGACAGGGCTTTGAGCAACCTGGTCTAGTGGGAGGTGTCCCTGCCCATGGCAGGAGGACTGGAAATAGATGATCTTTAAGGTCCCTTCCAACCCAAACTATTCTATGATTCTATGAATATTCCTAAGTATTCATGACTTCTTCTAAAATATTAATGTCTGTTAAAATCCTTACTAAAAAAAGTATTTTTTGTCCATAAGAGCATACACATGTTGACACAGAAACACACCATAGATCTTCCTCCTTCCTTTCCTCTTTTATTTCCTGCTTCCTTTCCTCCTTCCTTCATTCTTTTCTTCCTTCAGACATAACTGCTTGCAGATTGCTCTCCTGTCTTACCATTCAGCAGGGACATCAATCATTTTGAAGCTGAAGATATTTTCAGGAAAATGCTTAGGTTTTTTCATATTGAAAGAAGCCTGGTTTAATCAGAGATTTGAAAACTTCTTTTACCTATCTATGAAGTCTATGAACTTGACTGCCCTTATGTTGTCTCAGTAAAATAAAAGCAAAAATACATATGTCTGTGAAAAAGACATTCCTTCAGTTTCACTTTTTTATCAATAAAGAAGTTTGAATGGCATAGCATAGCTTCAGATACTGAGGATACATAACCATGAGAAATATATTGTTAATTTTTTTATCTCAGAGAGAACCATGCCTGGAATTCATTATTCAGAGAATGCAGAGAATTTGGCTGGGCTGGCCTCTGTGGCTTCTTGGAGGCCCCCAAAAAACATTCAGGACTTCATATCTGAAGCTAGCTAAAGGATGATACTCTCAGCTGAAAGGAAGCAGTGTGTTTATTCCTGTTGTGTATTTGGTGTGCTCAATTTTCTTATGAATGTGATAGAGTGAAATGAGGCAGGCTCAGGAGCTTTATAACCTCTGTGACATGGTGTCGCTCTTAAGTTTATCTAAGATCATATTTACATAAGCATGCTTGATTTTATCAAGCAAGCATTTTGCATTCATATTCTGGTTGAAAAGACAGGGAGTCTTAGCTGCTTCTGTAGAAGTGACATGATACTCTGGATGTGTTGTAAATCACCTAATTCAAACCTAATCTGTAGTTCCTAGAAATACCTCCATTATTGACCTCCATATACCTTTCTTCTGACTGAATTTTTCCTGGAGTGAGATACTTTTCTGAACCAGCATAAAATCCCTCAGAAAAATAATTACGTAACATTTAAAATGAAGTCAAAGTGGGAAACTGTGTTACTTAATAGTGTTTTCCCCACTGCTACTGTACATTATTGCCACCTTGTTCTGTCCCTATTGTGTTTCCAGACTAGAAACTCCTGGGGTAAAAAACCTGTTTTCGTTCTTGCTGTTGCTGTCTGTAAGAAAAAAACAAACAAACAGCCAGCAACAAAAAACTAGCTTATGATGAGCAATGAGTAATAACATCCACTGATTTGGAAAAAACCCAACTCTGTGATTCGAGATTTGGGCAGACTGGTATTATGCTGGATTGAAATCCTTCCAATAATTTAGTTTGTGGGATAACACAAGATATAATAAAAGTCTTATCCTTATGGCATTGAAGCCAATTCACACTCTCAGTGAGTGCTGTGTGAACAGGATCAGCTTTTATGCATACAATAAGGTACGATTCCTACAGGGCTTTTTAAAAAAAAAACAAACGTTTACCTCTCTGATTAAAACCAAAATTGAATTAATTCTCCTGGTTCTTTTCTGAGACAGTAGTAGTGATAAGTCATGACTATTACTGAAAGTCTATTTAAAAGCCAATGACTACCAGTGCTTTAATATCACAGTTATCACAGAACTTCTAGGTTCGTAAAGAAGCAAAGGCTACATGCTGCTCTCCTTGAGTCAATGAGAACTTCGCATGGATTTTGAGGGAAGATGAAGGCCTGAGTGTGATATCACAGATTGTACATTCTGGTTAGCAGTGATAAATACTGACTTCTTTTATGGCAGGTACTAAAGGTTATTTTCCCCATTTTACAAGTGACAAAAATCAAAGCTGAGAGATTAAATGCCTTCTGTTCAGCCACAGGTAAAGAACATGGAAGAACTAAGAGGCTCACAGTGCTCTTGATGGTCAACTCTGAACCGAGTCTTCCAGAAATCTGGCAGATACAGCAGGCAACAGATGAGAAAGGAAGCATATACTGACTGAAGGGCAAGAGAAATGCACAGAGAACCTTAGCGGTTCAAGTGAAGCATGGGCTAAAAAAAGGCCAAGAAAAATTTCCATGTGTTCAAACTGCAGTATTCCTAATGCAACTTCCTAATGGAGACATGGAGGAGCCCCTTCAAAGACAGGATTTTAAGGGTGTGGGAGCCCTGGCTGGGGATCCTCATCTTCACGTTTGCTACTTGATGAGGTTTGACAAGGTCATGCATTGCTTCACTGACACAGTGGGAGGTAAATTGTAATGTGCGGATACAGAAGCACCAAGTGAGCCTGCCTGTCTGGTAAACTGTGCTTAGGGAGGCTGAGATTGATTTAGCCAGGTTTCTTTAGATGACAAAGTAAGAGAAGGAGCTGAATGAGCAGGCTAGTAGCCCTTTTAACCTTAGAACATTAAACCTTTTGCACTGATCAGCTTTTCCAGAAGGTTTCCCAATGAAAGAGAAAATTTCTTCAGTATTAGATGATGTAACCAGCAGGATGCACAGTACAAGGAAGAGGGTTTTTGTTAGACTTCTGCGTAGAAGAATTTTGCTGTCTGGAGTTTCTGAAGAAGGGAAAAGAAGACAACAGTAACAGCTATAGGAGATAGAAGTTGCACAAGTTAAATCAATATGTTTTAGATTTCTGCTTCTCTTTCATGAGGGTTCTGGTTTACAATAAAAAATATCTATCAAGTTAAAATAGGTGGTAAAGAGTACTTTTAAAGAGCTAGAAAGAACATAGTGTGTTTGCCTTATATTCCCCATGACACGTATAGCATCCCTGTTACCTAGGAGAGGAAAGCATGTACATTAGGTATAAAAATTAAAAGGAGATGAGAGATGTCTATAATTGGTCCCTAATTGTCTGTGAAAAGAGGTATTTCAAACAAGAAAAATTATCTTGTAGGTAGTGGTTTTCCATCTTAATTAATAAAGAAAAGGAAAAAAAAACCAAGAAAAATTAAGATTTTTTTTTTCAAAAAGGTAGTCTGAGTGTACAGTTATCAGCCATAAAGAAGTGTGATATGCATTTCATATATATATTTATAAATGTGTGTGTGTGTATCCATGCATAACTATTTATAAATTCTCTGTATCACTGAGAGCTACTGGGCTGCTGAGGACTTATGTTAAAAAGTTAGACTTGCATTTAAATGCTGATCTCAACTTTCCACTAGGGACCACTAAAAAGTCTTTCAGTAGAAAAAACTGGGATCAGCAAAACATGAAATCATTATAGCTACAGACTTTCTAGACCTACTTTGTATTAAGCTTTTGAAAGGGACATTTGTTTAAGGATAAGATAGTTTTATCCTGCCTCGAATGCTTAATCTTCTCCTATGGCAGAACCCCTGTGTTCTCACAGCAAGGTCACTGAACAAGGATTGAGGCACATACCTGTCCACCCCCTCTAAACTGGCACCCGACATGTCCTGCTGCAATCTGACTCTTAAAGGATGCCTCTACTAGCAAACCTTGAAGTCTTCATCTTGATTCCATTGTTGTTTACACCATCATTTGTGGTTTTTTTTTTTTATTTGCACAATCTGAAGCACCAGTGAGGAATTACAGAGGAGCACAAAAGGGATCCCATGCCAATATAATCCTGTGGATATTTGGAGGAAGAATTGTAGATCATCTGGGCTTTACCTGTGAGTTGAATTATGCTCTAGCTGCACTCAGGCCATTGAGACAATTGGCAGACCTGTGTGGTCCCTATAGTCTGCAACCTACAGAAGACAGAGACAATGCTGTGAAGACACAGTTGGTAAGGTGATTTGTGTTAGGATTTGCAGATACAAAAAAAAAAAATTGAGAAAAGCTGTGCTATGAAAGTGAACACTGTTTAGAGTAACTTTTTTTCCCCAGCATGTATTTTTGGAGTTACATAAACCCTTTGTCCTGACTTCTTGCTGCACATCCCTTCCACTTGTCAAGAGAGAACTCCTCAATCTTTTCTCACTTATTCCTGATTGAAGAAGTAGCACAATTCCAAGGCACTTTTTTAATGCATCCCTTTACATCTTTTTATGCCACTATTTACCTTAGGTATTAAGTTCTTTAAAACAAGGTTATCTTCTCTGGGTAGCTTACCAAATTTACCCATCCAATACTCAAAAAAATGTAAGTAAAAACCATAGCAATCTCCATGGCTTCATAAGGTGATTCTTGCTCTCTTCTTTGGATGTAAGAATGGATGGAGGACTTCTGAAGTAAAAACTGTGACAAGGAATGACAGACAGACTAAAGAGGCTTCTAGAAAAACTAGTTGTATGCACATGGAAAGCAGAGATGTCAAAGAAAAAATCAGTTATCCCATAATAGCTATACACAAGGTCTTTTATTTGTTCATATACAAAACAAGACAAGGAATTCAACATGTTGAGAGGATCAGAGCTGAACTGCAGTTGTCTGTTTAATATCTGCATGTATTAAAAACAGCAGCATAGAAGTTGATTATTTAAGCTACTCATTGATGCATGCCATGTATGTGAGTCTATAATTTGGCATCTGGGATATAGAAACTGTTCTCACTAGAAGATTTGCTTATAATCCAATGATGAATGAAGTATGAAGCGGCTTTTCCTAGAAATGAAGGGTGGTCAAGAAACGAGCTCTGAAATCCTTATTCTCTTCTCCTTTTTTACCACTACTTACTATGAGTCCACTGAAGTATTCATATACCTGATGAATGTTGAACAGGAACACTGTGACAGAAAGCACACTGCTTGGTAATCCAAATGCGCAGAGGTAGATCACATCTCCTGAGCTGCTAAATTTTAGCTATGTGTAGGTAGAATGTAACAAAACAATGTCCGCATAGTTTGTGCACTAGTGTATAATTAGCCAAGTACTTAAGCTTTTATTTTTACTTTTGATCTTTTACACATGATAGGTAATGTTCTGTACATAAAAATGAGACAAAGTGCTCTCTACAATTATTTCAGAGTATTTCCATTTATAGAGATGTCAGAGAGCTTTTTTGTTATAATTCTGAGGAACATGAATGTCTGAGCCTCTGAACTGATTAACATCTTGTGCATGCAAATCTAACACAAAAGAATCTATTTACAGCTTGACTTCACAGCAGATTGCTACCATATTAGCAAACACCTTTAAGTAGTTTGAAAAAGTGATGATTTGTTATTTCCTTTGGGCTGTGTATATCTTGCTTGTATATGGCTGCTTTTATCTCTCTCCTTTAATGATGTCCCCATCATCGCCACCACCACCAAAAAAAAATAAATTATCTTTTAATAGTAGCTCTCCGTGATTCCCATGCTGATGTTTAATATACACAAAAATAATTCAAGGTATGGCATGGAAGCCAACTACTTCAGTCTATCTATGGTTGGCTTCTCTAAGTTTTTTGCAGATGGCTGGAAGACAATGCATATATTCTTAATTCAAATTAGAATTTCAATGTGAATATGGCTGCGTATGAATAGACTGTGTAACCAAATACATCAGAATAAATTAATAACGAAAACAGTTTTGAAAAGTTTTTTAAAACAATTTTCTGTCTCTGCCATATATATAATATCAATTTAATATTGGATCAATTCAGCTTCTGCTGTACAGGTAAAAATTTATGTGCATTAATTCACTTACAGACAACGATAAAAGAAAAGCTGAAGGAGCATTGAGACTATTTTACAATCTTTTGCCTAGGAGTGGTTATTTTGGGTCAAGGATATTGTGAAGGAGATAGCACGCAAGGACAAACAAGAAAGCTTGCTCATTGCTCCTATGTTGTGCCTGTTCTAAATTTGGCTGTTTTCAGGGAATTCAATCTTAGCACATTCAAAAGCAGTGCTGAATGAACAAAAGCATGTCTGGGAAAAGGGGACCAGATTCTTAGTTGATGTGAGTTATCATGGCTGCACTGGCATCAATTAAGATACTGTGTTCTAGAAAACACACACACACACACACACACACAACCCCACACACACACATATATATTATATATAAGTATATCTTTATGCTAAGATATTTATATTAATGGAGGGGAAGAGAAAGAGAGAATCAGATAAATGTTCACATTTATAATGGCATGGAGAGGAAACCTACCCAAAAGTAGCACAAAAATACTTTATAGCTATATATAGCTTTAGAAATGGGAAATTAAAGATAGCTAAATGTTTCATAACAAATTTGTAACTTAGTAGAAATTTCACAGTGAAATAGAAGGAAGATTATTTTTAGGACTCCACTCATAACTTGTGTGAGCTGCTTCCAAGCTGTCCAAAACAATATGATGTGAGGAGTTCTTTGGTGTAAGTGTACCTTAGTTAAAACCAGTGCCTCTCATTGAAGAGTTTACTTACTCTTACTGATGTAAAAATGTCACTACAAAGTAAAAAAATGCTAGAAAAACATGTATCATTAAATAGGTATCATCATCATTCTTCAGATGATCATAATCCTTCAAATGATGATGCATATTTCCTTCTGTACTACCATTATGCAACTGTCATAGTTGTGAATTCATGATTGATATTGAGAATGCCCAAATGACAAAATAACATGGTTGCAATACTGTAGTGTTACGATGCTGTGAGTATAACATGATACATGGCTGAAATATATTTACACAGCAGAAGTGCTGTAAATTTGAAGTTCTAGGACTGGTTCCTAGTAGAAGAAAATGAGAATACATCGACATTGCAGTGGTTGGATACTTAACTCATTGTTTTATTGGTCTGCCATACCGTTTGGGAGCCTTAGTCTTGGGGATGGATTCTATTGTATTAGATGTTTTCCAAGCACTGTTAAGGCCACACTTGAAGTACTGTATGCAGTTCTGGGCTCCTCAGTACAGGAGGCGCATGGGCATAGAGTGCAGTAAAGAGCCACTAAGATACTGAAGAGACTTGAGCATCTCTACTATGAGGAAAGGCTGGGAGCTAGAATTGGTCATCCATTATTTCAAACTGAAGGAAAACAAATTATTGCCTTATGCTAATGTGAGAATTAGTCTTATAACACTTTATGTGCAGTGGAAATTATACTTGTACAAATAGAAGTGTAAAAGATGTAGCTGTGCTAACAAACATGCTAATTCCTCTTATGGTAGAAGAAACAAACCAAGTGAAAATAAAAGCTAAAATTAGAGGCTTCACATGAATGAAAAGCATTGCAAAACTGGGTAGAGCCAGTGTTTCTAAGAAGGATATGAAATAGAACTGAAACTAAAGCTAGCTCTTGCTTGAATTTGAATCTTGTCATTCCTCCTTAATTAAGAGGTCTATTTCCAGTAGATTGATTCCATTGAGACCATTCTGTGGTAATAAGAAGATATAAAAGTGTTATGTCCTGGGAAACATTGGTCGTATATGTGAGATTTTTTTAATTTTTTTCCCCCAGTACTTCTAATGAAGTACTTTGGATTACAAAGTATGAAGAGTAGCATAGAAAGAGCAATCAGAAAGAGAAAAGCTTATATGAGAGGCTGACATCACAGTTTTTTCAGGTATCTCTTCAAGAGATGGAATATGGAAGGGAAGAGCAGGTGTTCATCTGAAATAAGGTCACCAACGAATAAAATACCAGACACAGTTTTACTAAAATTGGGTCTGACTCATTTTGGAACAGTATGAAACATTTTTTTTCTCAAAAGGACCAGTCCTCAAAAGTATTTTTCTCCGAAGAGCTGGTTGGTCAGTCTGCTTTTAGAACATCATATGAAGGAATGAGGAGTTGAGACGTGCTGTCATTAAGCCAGTCAAGTTTTCATTATAAAACCTTTGCTCTTCCTGTCTTCATGAGAGTAGTGAAGGTTTGCTAGCAAGATAAAATGATGCTCAAGTGTTTAGTCTTTTCAGTTCTATTATATTCTGTTCTGCCAGTCTTCAATCTATTGCATGCCTACAGAGCATTATAAATGTATCAGAATATAGTTTGCAGTTAAGCATTGTCAAAATATAATGCAGCTGTGATTAGTACAATAAATGTTGAAAGCACTGAAACCCAGTAAATAATACTAAATCTTTAACAAAATTACAAATGAAGAATTTTCAGTTGTTTACAAAATGTAACACTGTGTTTATTGTCATACACAAGCAAGATGCTAGACAATTTTTAACAAGAACAAACCTTAATGATCAGAGATTTAACAAAGAAGGATATATTAGGCTGCCTTTTAAAAGATAATTTCTTCTCTGTGCCTGCCTGAAAAGTATGGCTTTTAATCAGTCAGACATTGTGAGTAACCTAAACACTGAGTTAAGTCACAGAACAGAGAAAATACATTAGAATATGGGAGGTACAAGAGTTTGGACACCTTATGGTACAGAAAAAAAAGATTAGAAGGGTTTGGGGGTTCCAAACAAGTTTTCTGTGCCCTCTTTCTGACTTCGTATCACTCATATCTGCTGATGTCCTTTGCCAGCCTCTCATTCTTAGTCCTTGTGCTCAGTGAAGTCCTTCAAGATGTTTAGTTTTCTTGGTTTATTCTAGCCTAGCTCAAGTAGCTGTTTCTCATGTGGACCTGGCTCATTATTTAACACTTGTGCTCACAGTTTTAATTTTTTAGATTTGTCTTCTCTTTCAGAAGAATTGACTAACACTTTTTTAGCAGAGCAAAAGGTAGTGAACCTTCTCAAAGCAAAGTAGATAGCCTTTTTTGCTCCATTTTGCCAATACCAGATGATGTGTTAAACAGCTCTAAAAACCTTGGCAATATGGCTGATATCACATCTACTGACATTACTTCTAGCTACTCCTGTTTTATTACTTGCTTCAAAATGGAAGAAGACCTCCCATTAAGAACTTCAAAACTAGAACACTAGAGATGGAAGAGAACCCAAGTCTCTGCATTATTCTGCAAATCCTAATAAAAGTTAAATACTAATTCCTTTGAAATCTTGAAGAACTTTAAATTGAGACCATTTTTGCATTTCAGTTTTATGTTGATTTACATTACACCCTCAATTTTGATGTTTTTAAAAGCATGTAAATTAGCTACTAATACGGTTATGCTTTATCCATGCATATTGTAGTTCTGTGGCTACATGTTCAGTTAGTAATAAATTACAGAGGAGATCATCTCAAGTATGATATCATTTACTTCTGATTAGAAAATGCAGCCGTATGGTTCACACTTAGATAAGATTAATATCTACAGACTGTGCTAAGGAATATTCTTGCTAGCATGTTGAAGAAATCTGTTGGTTTTATGTTAAAGTAATTAATAAGGTTGATGATGAGATTCCTGATGCTACTCATATGTAAGATAGATTTGCACTACAAAATACTGGGGACTGTTTTTATTAAGGATTACAGTCTATTTCTAGCTATTAAAATACCTAAAATGTTCTCTCTTAATTAAAAATCTTGAACTATTACTACCTTAAACGATAATTAGTAAAATCCTTTATCAACTCCATTATCTATGTGAACCAACAAATGACTAACCAACAATTCATGACTTGTCTTTTAAAATAGAAAAGTGGGAAAAGTGGGGTGATTTAACATTTGACTCTATATGCATTTGTCTTTGTGAAGGTTGACTTAGAAGATAAAAATGGATTTGTCAGAAATCTTTTGCCTCTCATGGAATTCACTTAGAGCATAAAAATAATTTAACTTGAACCAAGGGTAAAATCCTAATTCACTGCAATAAATTATAAGGATGCTTTGGCTTTAGAGTTGACCACTAATTTATTCTGGTTGCCTACAGAAAGAATTTCTGAGAACCATGAATGTAAATGCTCCTAATTCATTTACATTGTGATGACAACTTAATCTGAAATAATTGTATAGTCCATATTATTTTCTTCACATACATGTTTTGTACTTTGACATTTACCTTAAATCTCTTTAGTTTTTGGAATGGCTCTTTGTAGCTTGAGATATTTTCCTAACAATCTCAGAGAGTTTTATTCTGAACTTACTGTAAAATTTCAAGCATGATTTAACTTCTTTAATGCTTCTGTTTTGCTTTGCCTGTGTGTTTCAGTGAGTCATGTCATCAGCTTGGATCCTCTGTCAAGTCTATGGACTTTGGTTTCTCTGCTGTAGCTATGAACAGGAGATACGGTCTGTTTAGTTAGAAAAACCACTCAGCTCTATGCCAAAAGCTGCAGTTATTATTTAGAATTAACAATGTTGGAAATGCAGTGCTTGGCTTTTTTTTTCAGTACTTATTTTGGTTCTGTTTGAAGGCAGTGGGCCAAAATCAGGAACAATATGAAAAGCTATAATTCTATTGATGTTGGTATATTCAGTCCTCTAACTCTGAGGCTAAACTGGCCCATTGCCTATGCATTTTAACTTTCAGAGAATCTGATCCCAGAGCAATGGGTATAGAAAGCATTTGCTTGTCAGTCTTTTTCAATTACTTGAGAGTAAGTATGGTATATTTCTCTATAGCTGTAATTATAGTTCTCAAAGGATAGTCAAGACACAGAGCTTTCCTTTCAGACAATGCTTGTTGCCTCAGAGGGGAACAATAAACATGCAGATATTCTTAGACAGACACTGCCACTCACAGTAGCTGTTCCTAGATGTATAGGATCATAATGCTGAGGTTTGCTGTAAGAATTTTTTTATATAGCTGCCAGCAGCCTCAAACTGCAAACTGGTCCAAAGACTGTATTCATTTATTAAACTTCATCTAAGCTAGCATCCATAGCTCATTGAAATGGTAGAGTTGCATAATATGTTCATAAATATGCATACATTGCACTGTTATGTTCAAAGTTAGCCTTATATGCCTGGCATTTCTCTTCAGATAAATGCTTTTAGAATGGTAGGTCTGGACTGAAGATGAGACATGGAGTCTGCTGAGAGTTGCCTTCTCCTGGGTTAGAACTTGCCTGTGCACTGGGAAGAACATAGGCAAAGCCACCCAAATGCTGATGGTCCTCTGGTGCCTTCCTACATTCTTGCTGAGGATCAGCCAAATTTCTCGTAATCGACTAGGAGCAAATGCAGGAACATCTTAGCACAAAGAATCATGGGTTCTGTCCTCATTGAATACAGCTGAACATGGAAACAAAAGACTTGGCTATTAATGGAATTGCTTTGCTATAGGATGCTCGCATGCAGACAAGGTGGGCCTGGGTGTTTGGTCTCAGGTGCCAGTCCGTCAGCTTGCTGGCTAGTGCAGATAAGACCTTGGTGCCAGAATGGGCTGCCCTCTCTTTCTCCCTCTCCCTCTGCATGTGACAGTATGACCTGGCTATGGGAATCAAAGATAGAAATGGAAATGGTCTGTCATTCCTTGTCATAGGCAACTGCTGTTCAGAAAGGAGAAAAAAACGGTTCTAAAGTGAAGGCAAAAGTGCATTCCTATTATAAATGTCATTTATTTAAATACCAGGATCACTGAAAGGGTATTTTATTCATTTTCTTGCTTTTGAAAAATTAAAGGAATATGTCTGAGTGTTTCACCTCAATGATCGCAGTACAGAAAGCAAGGAAACAGAGGTCAGCTGCTAGTTGTCGGTTTTCCCGTTACATTATACATCAGAAAATTAAGCTCTCTGTGATTTACCATTTGTGTTGTTTATTGCTTTCATCCAGTTTTGGAAAATCTATTTTTAAAAAATTAGTGTTACAACTCTAGAATCCTTAATTCTGTCAGAATGTAACTAAATTAGCAGAATACATAATTACATGTTGTGTCTCCTGGTTCTGAAGGTACCTTGCATTCTGTTGCTAAGCCATGCTTTCAGGCAGTATGATGGTTATTGGTACAACAGATTCTTTATCCAGTACATTTTGTTTAAGGTCTTTGTTCTTTTAATAAAGATAAGATTCTGAGGGGCTGATTACTTGAAGTGGAAATTACTGGATGACAACATCTTTCAGAGTTGTGTTTGAAAAGGTTTGGACTCCTTTCACAGGAGTCTACACATTTTCCATTCACAGAATTCCCACAGTAGCAACGATCCTAGCAACATTAACTCCTTGAAAATACTTGAATGACTCTGTTTTCAGGTTTGTCCTAAGATTTTACTATGATCTGCCAAGCCTTTGTGTGGCTAGAGTGAAGGAAGAGTGAAAGGTCTCTTGCATCTTCGAAGCAGTACATCTTCCTTTTCATGTGACTTTATGTGTGCATCTTTGTGTGCAGGGCAGAAATGCTTTGAGGATGAATGCATGCTGGCAAAGGAAAGAGGGATTGTCTGGAGGCCCCATGTGGCCTACATTTATAAAAATATTGACAAAAATGAGGACAGATGTGAAAAAAGGTTCAGGTATTTTTAGAGACATCTAATTGCTCCACTCACTCCTTCTGTAGATATCTGTGAATGAAAAGGTGGAGGATTAGGTTTTGAATATTCAGTATTGTGAATCTTTCACTGTAAGCTCACCTGTGGGTTCTTCTGCTGAGACAAAAGACAGAAGGAAGAGAGAATAAGTTAGAGGGCTGCTGGCGGGGGGG
>NW_010167276.1:0-16540 GCF_000695765.1 Mesitornis unicolor
CGCTCCGGGGCTGGTTGGGCGGCGGCGGGGCTCCCTGGGGGCACCCTGCCGGCAAAGGTGCAGGCGGCCTGGGTCTGCCTGCTGCTTTCGCAGGGATGTCCCTCTTAGACCGGTCCTGCTCCTCACAGCAATAGGAAAAAAAAAAATAGGTCTCTAGCCCGAGTGCACCCAAACTTCCCACTGACTTAAGTGAGGGCAGAGCTGCTTCCTGAAAGGTAGGAAGGATCAGGCTCAAAATGGCACCGACATTGTTCTCACTGAATTCTAAGCAGAGCTTCTGGTTTCAGCCTGTTAGTACACTGAGAGAGAGCAAACCGAACTCTTATTTGTGGTGTACTGCGACTATGTTGCATCCTGCTTTGCGATGCCTTTCTTCAGTCTTGCAACTTTCTTTCCACTTACCGCACCTCCTGCCGATTTAAAATCATTCGGCTCAGCTTCTCGCCTGACATTTTTGTACACACGGGTTTAAAACACTGACCTACGAGGATGCCTGTTGACAGAAATACAGTAGATTCAGTACAGTTCTTTGATACTTTATGAATGTCTGTCAACCAGTAAAAATTTTCAAATCTGTTAGTTAAGAGGATGAAATGAGTTTTCACTGAAAGCAAAATACCAGGCTGACGTCCTGCCTTCCTGTTACACTCTCTGTTCTCTTTGCTTTGCTTATAAACAAGTAGACACAAAAAAAGTATAAATACTAAGGCACAACGAGAAGGGCGTAGCATAGTAGTGGTTCATTTGCCCATTGCCTTTCGTTTTAGTGCTACCTTAATTCCAGAGCAACATCATCTCTAACCACAAGGGGCATCGTTATCTGCTGCCTGTCAAAACCGGTGCTTTTTTTCATCCTGAGGCTACCAACTCCATCTGTCACAAAAATTAGGACTAAATCTATTTTCCAGAAACTCGGGATCTTGGGATCCTATGCGATGTGGAATGATGTCTGTCTGAGAGTGTGTGGAAGGCAGTGTAGTGTGGCTGGAAGTCAGTATGATTGATGGGTTGAGAAGCATTTGTAAGGATTTGCTCCATTATCATCAGATTTACATGCTTCTTGTGTTTCTCCTTCAGTTTTGCATCTTCTGGTGCAAAAATTGTGTTTTCTTGTGTTTTAAAATCCGTGAAAACTACATTCAGAAACCCTGCCTTCATCCACCTAGTTTAGAGCCATTTCTTTTAATTCTTGTTTAATACTGTTATTAAAAATGCCAGATGCCATTCATGCAGGGTGCAGTAAATACACATTGCTATCTACATCAGGCTCATTCATTCCTTACTTTGCAGCCCCGTTCACTGATTATAATGCTGTTACTGGTGGAAGTTGGCTAGTTTTGGGGAGGATAAGTTGTAGGCGACATTGCTGACACTGTACAAAGTGCTGCTGCACTGCCTCATTGCTTGGGAAACAGGTCCACACTGGTGCACCTGGAGAGAAGAGGGCCTAGATGCTGAGGTGCTCCTGGCACAGAGAGAGAGGAAATTGCAATGAGGCAGGATTGTGCCTCAGAGTGAGATAGGGGCCTCCTGAGCTTCTCCAGCAGAGGAGAGCAGAATAGCTGGCTATCTGTCCCAGTGGAACTGCCTCCTGCGGACAGCTGGGGGTTGAGCTTTGCCCCCTCCCAGCTCCTGCCTTAATCTGCAAAATCCATCCAGCTCGGCTGTCGTTCATTTCTGGAGCAGAGAGCAGGCCGTTTGCAAACCTTTGTGAGGAATGGTAGCAGCTGAACTTCGGACCTCCCAGGAGGGGGAGTAAAGGAGCCTTCACTGCCGACCTCGTATCCTGGCTTGGCTGGGAAAAGGCTGCTGTGATGCTGCCTGAGCAGGAGGATCAGTGCATGGTCCCAGTAGTGCTGACAGGCTTCCCTGGCTGGGGACAATGTTCATTTTGCCTGCTGGTCTGAAAGGCAGGGCATGACATGGAGTGTTGCATCATTCATAGACAGAGATTTTCACATAAACCTTATAGTTAAAGAAATGCAAGTTTCATACTAATAATAATAATGGAAATGTTGATTTTGGAGTTTGTAATTTGAAATTGTCTTTGGTATCATATAACTGACAAAAATCATAACAGAAAGTAGCTGGACCCTTCACTTTCCACACGTTTTAGCCATGAAGAATATGATCATCTACATCCAGGATTATATATCCTTTGTCAATAAATTAACTTCTTAAAATTATTTAAAAGCATACTAGTCTGTCTGTATTTAATTAACACTTGGATTCTGTCTTTATTTGTAATTTCCATTTTGTGTAAGGAGTTTGGGGCTTACAGTGCTCTGTTGGAGAAAGGAAATCTTTTCTTGTGTGGAACTAAACCTAGGGAAATAGCTCTCTGGCCCCTCTTCTTCAATGCAGATTTTCTAAGAACAGAAATGGTATTGTCAAGTTCAGCTTTTCGGTTTTCAGAGTAGCTCTAAAAGTAATGAGGAAGGCAACTATTGCTCTCTTTCACAAAGAACTGTATAGGAAAATATATTGCATGACTAGAGAGTAAAATAAGATCTGGTAGCTTTCTGAATTCTCACATTTGCTATATCTTCTGTTCACCATTCTTTCCTGTCTTATTAATTAATTTTGTTCTTTACATCATTTTTACATCCAAAGTATTCCATCACTAGGGGTCATTTTGACAGCCAGAAAAGCCAGTATGTACCTGATCTGGATTTACTGGAAAGAGTCCTGGCCTATTCCCTTTTTTAAACTCTTTCCTAATGGATCTACTTTCCCATTAGTGTTTTCTTTATTTCTTTCTCTGACCTATTTTACATTGAGAGTGTTTAGAAATAAGAAAATCAGACAGACACAAAAACAGTTAACCTTAAAATTTAGCTGTTCACACTCAGATGTAATTAAGAATACATGGCCTATATATATGGGTAATTCCTCTCAAATGATTTTAAAGCATATTTCTTTTATTGGATTATATTTTTCTACATTTTAAGAGACTTACAACTGCGATTAAAAATGTCTGACAGGAGTCCTGTGAATTAATTAGCTGATAAAATTTCAGTTTGTTCATCCAGTAATGCCTTAGTATGTCCCTGATGGGGATACAAAGTGAGAGAGCACTTCTTGTTCTTGAAGAGGTAGTTGAATTCTCTACTATTAGAACATTTCACCTGTCAGTGAAAGGTCGCCTGTTACCGAACTCTGCATCAGTGGTTCTCAGAACCTCGACATTACGGTGCATGGAGGTCATGGGAGGCACTAGGGTTCTACTCATACAACATTTGTCCAGTAGAAATGGCCCAGTAAGGTGTCACTCACAGTAGCCTGTGCAGATTACTGAATATGGACATGTGCATACTGCTGAGTTCATGGGTTTGATGTACCCTCAGAGACCCATAAATAAAAACTTCTGCACTTTAGAATTACAAAAGAAAAACCTTGTGACTTACCAGACAGGGGGTGGTGGTGGGTGGGGAATGAATACAATGCTTTCCCAAGTGGTGTCTGTTTCAATGGAGAAGTGAAGGCATCTAAATTAGGTTCCTGCTCCATATCTGGAGTAGTTTATCCTTTTATTGACTGTGCAGGCCTGTTTGGGAGATTGGTATCCTAAGTTAGCCATCTAAGCTAGGTGTGAATACTCCCCAAAATAGTCATTTATTCACTGTAACTGGCATGGCTTTCCATTGTGAGCATTCCTCCTCTCTCTTGCTTTAGTCAGAAAGAAAAATATTTAACAGGGAGGATAGTAAGTAGTTGTGTTGATAACAGTCACCCTACTGAGTTGAAGTTTGTAGCTGATAAGACCACTTCATGCTCTAGGATCAGTTAGACATTGTTACGTTGGCTGTACATTTTCGAGGTTATCTTTGCCAGTGTAAAGTCTTGTGTGTATTATTGAGGGCACTCAACACCTGCCCTTCAGGCCAACTACTTTTAATCGATTTCCCTATATATAATATAAGATTGCTCCCTTCTGGAACAGGTTGCATACATCCACTTGCACACCAGCCAGCCTGAGGTTCCTGTTTACACCTTACAGTGCTTTATAGCCACTCAGTGAATGTTGCAGACTGCCAGTGTGATTTGTTTATAGTGTGGTTCTTGAGACTATGTGTTGCATGCTATGGGAGATGATTTAGAAATGTGTGGTGGAGCAAAGCATGCTAATGTAGCATTGGAAGACTGTGTGGGGACTGTGGAGGATCAGCTCTGTTGACTCTGGAGTGTGCTACTTGTGGAGGTGCTCCCTGGTTGCCTCCCAGAAGACAGTCTGGGAATGAACTAATGTATGCTGGATGCAATGGGAGTAACTCAATCTGTTAGCAACTGACTGTACTTTAATCTCTCAGATGTTATGGAAGCACAGAATAAAAAGAAGTGTAGATACTCTTATTACAGGAAAGGGACAGATGTATAAAGAGGATGTGGAGTGGGCCTGTTTGGAAGAGTTAGAGGCAGGGTATCTTTAATAATGTTGGAATATTAATGACATAGGTCCTGCAAATACAGTCATGTAATGGTTAACTGCATACATAGAATCACAGGATCATTTGAGTTGCAAGGGACCTTTAGAGTTCATCTAGTTCAATTCCCTGCAATAAGCAGGGAAATCTTCAACTGGCCTAGGTCGCTCAGAGCACTGTCTAACCTGACCTTGATTGCTTCCAGGGATGGGACTTCTACCACCTCTCTGGGCAACCTGTTCCAGTGTTTCACCACCCTCATTGTGAAAAAAATGCTCCTTATTGCTGTTCTGAATCTAGCTTCTATTAGTTTAAAACCATTAGCTCTTGTCCTATTGCTACAGACCCTAAATGTCTGTCCCCATCTTTCTTATAAGCACCCTTTAAGAACTGGAAGCCCACAGTAAGTTCTCCCTAAAGCCTTCTCTTCTCCAGGCTGAACAACCCCAACTCTCTCAGCCTTTACTCACAGGAGAGGTGCTCTAGTCCTCTGATCATCTTTTTGGCCCTCCTCTGGACACATTCCCAACAGGACTATGTCTTTCTTGTGCTGACACCAGAGCTGGACACAGTACTCTAGGTGGGGTCTCACGAGAGTAGAGGGGCAGAATCACCTTGCTTGACCTTCTGGCCATGCTTCTTTTGATGCAGCCCAGGATGAGCTTGCCTTCTGGGCTGCAAGCACACACTGTCAGTTCATGTCCAGATTTTCATCCACCAGTCCCCTTGAGTTCTTCTCCTCAGGGCTGCTCTCAATCCTTTTATCCCACAGCCTATATTGATACTGGGGCTTGCCCTAACCTAGGTGCAGAACCTTGCACTTGGCCTTGTTGAACTTCATGATGTTCACATAGGCCTACTTCTCAAGCTTGTCCAGGCCCCTCTGGATGGCATCTTGTCCCTCAAGTGTGTAAACTGCACCACACAGCTTGGTGTCATCTGCAGACTTGCTAAGGGTACACACAATCCCACTGTCTAGCTCACTGATGAAGATATTAAATGGTATTGATCCCAGCATGGACCCTTGAAGGACACCACTAATCACCCATCTCCATCTGGACATTGAGCCATTGACCACTACTCTCTGGATGCAGCCATCCAGCCAATTCCTTATCCACCAAATAGTCCATCCATCAAATCAATATTTCACCAATTTAGAGAGAAGGATGTTGTGGGGGGCTGTGCCAAAGACATTACAGAAGTCCAGATAGATGATATCTGTAGTTCTTACTTTGTCCCCCAGTGTAGTCACTCCATCACAGAAGACCAATAGGGTGGTCACACAAGACTTCCTCTTGGTAAAGCCATGCTGGCTGTCTCTAATCACCTCCCTGTCCTCTGTGTGCCTTATCAGAGCTTCTAGGAGGATCTGTTCTGTGACCTTTGCAGGCACAGACGTGAGGCTAACAGGTCAGTTGTTCCCACAGTCTTCCTTTCTATCCTTTTTTAAAATAGGGACAATGTTTCCCTTCTTCCAGTCACTAGGGACTTCACCTAACTGCTATGACTTTTAAAATATCATGGAGAGTGGCTCGGCAACAAAATCAGCCAATTCCCTCAGGAGCCTGGGATAAATCTTGTCACATCTCATGAACATGTATGACCTGGTTCCTCAGGTGGCCTTGAACCTGATCTTACTCACTCAAGTGGATACATAAACTCATCTTAAATGTATTCTTAACTCAACATCTCCTTTTTTTTTTTCAATGTGCCTTTTCCATATATAATATTTACTTAAAAACTGAGTAGCATCCCTGTAGAGTGGGCAATTGTTATTTACATTGAAATAGTAGGTATCATTGAGAATATTTACCCAGTGCATTCCATTCAGTAAACATGGAATTATTGCCCAATGCTTTGCTGGACTTCTACTTTTTTGAAGTCTGTTCCAACATAAACTACAAACTAGACCACACATGCCGTTAAAACAAATCTAAGAACAGAGTAGGACTCCAGCCCCTTTTTGGTCCTAACAAAGGCAGAAGTAATTGTGAAGGCAACACATTTCTGGTCACCTGTTAAGCCAGTTAGATAAAGGTTTTAAATAACCATGTTCTACAAAGATGAATGTAAACCACACACATTGTCACTATGTTAAGCCAATTTTAACCATCACAGTATTGTGGGAGTTCTTTGTTGGACATGCCAACATATACACACAAAAGAACAGTTAGATGTTTTTTGTTTGGTTGGTGGTTTTGGTTTGTTGATATTTTTGTTTGCAGATTTTTCCAATGTTTACAACCAGATATTCCCTGAAGCAGCTAATAGGTTTGCGTTTCATTTTCTGGATGTGCTGCTTTGAAATTCATATAATGCAAATTTGCAAGAAATAGGAAATTCTTAGTTTTCCTATATGAGAAGCATTAAGAAATTGGTAACTTTGTGGGTAAGCAGAGTTCCACTCTATATAGTCTGAAGGACAAAATTAAGAGTAGCAGTTTCATTTTTATGGTTTCAGATTACACCAACACAACCGTAACAGGTATTCTGGAAGAGTAATACCTATTTTGGTCTCCTCTTTCTTCAAAATTCAGTTTCTCTATTAAGGTTTGAAGATGGCTGCAGTGAAACATGCCATTCAAAAGCATATCCCAAATCTGTTCAATTTAGTATGTATCCTTGACGTATCCAGTGATGATATTTGCCTAAGGCCTTGTTTACACACAAAAGTAGCTGTGGTTAAAATTAAACTGTCTTTCAAAACAATTTGATTAAAGTAATAAGAATCTAATTCAACACAAATTTAGAGTCAGCAAACTGATTTTGGATGTGTTTCAATAGATCTCTTTAAGCACAGCTGGCTTTATATCATCAAGAAATCATGAAGTCTTTATTGAGCTGACCTGCTATAAAAGAGTGTCAGACTTGTTTATTACACCTTCTTAGGAGAGTTTCATTCTTTCATTGTACTAAAACAAAATGTGTATTGACTAAATAGTAAATTAAACATGAAGTGGGCATGCAAATATTTCAGAGTCCTGACACAGATTACCAAATTCAAATAAATCAGTGTTACTCAATAAATAAACTAATTTAAGTGTGTGCTTGGGCAAGAATTTGCTCTGATTTAACCAAGTCTTTTAAAAGGTAGCTTTAGTTAATCAGTGCAATTTTTGATATGGTCAGCAGCCTAAACTCCCTTTAGTTCATTTGTTCATTTGCTTGCAATACCAGGGGAGAAGAAGGATTTAAGATGGATTTTTATGCAGAAGGAGATAGCTTAGGTAATTAGCAGATTTTATGACAAGAACAGCAGCTACATTCATGCAGGTACATGCATCTTTCTTCCTAAAATTAAAAGATGTCAAAGCAGTTACTAGAGTTCCGCTCCATTCCTCTGCTGCGCCCTTAGCTGTGGTATCTGAATGGTGGGATGAAAGAAAAATGTCTTTGTGTCTTAAAAGTTTAATTTGCAAAAGTGATGAATGGTTCTGTTACTTCCATATTAGGGGCACAGTCTGAGACATTTTCCAGACGTCTGATTTTCAGAATATGTTGAACATCTAAACTTTGAAAATCAGATTTTCTAGTCTGACATTAGAAAAGGAATAATTCACAGTCACAGATAGCTTTGAAAATGTATCTCCTTTCTGCAGCTAACAAAAAAGTAAGAGCTTCAGAAATTATGGAGAAACACAGTCAGTCATAGATTTGTCACTATGCCAATAATAAGCTTTAAAATATTAAGCTGGGAGATCTTAGTAACAACACCGCATAATAACTTTGATTTCTTTTCAGGTGAAATATTGGGGCTGTAAATATGAGACTAAAGTCAGTACTTTTGAGACAGTCGTTAGTATCAGCATTGATCTGGAGAATTCTGAAACTCTGGGAACTGAGCTGTGGGCTGGCATCATGCTGCTTTCTGGAGCCAGACCTAATATCCATGGTTGGATAACCCAAACATGTCCAGAGACTTACAGATAAAAGACATAGGAGATGGAAAAGAGGTTTTGAAACATTCTCCATCCCTATTGCAATATTACAGAGTCAGTGTTGTGTTAATTTTCCAGTGGTTTATTTTGGCCTACTTTAAAACATCCTAAGTGATAGGTTAAGGAGGTTTTACAACTTTCTTTCAATAGATTTCTTTGTTTGGAAACATCTCTTATAACTGATGCAAATTTGTGCTGCCTTTAAATACCATTGTGCATGGCTGTATTTCATTTTCCCACCTAGATAATTTTCTATCAATGTTAATTCCTGTGGTAGTCATAAGATTAGAGTAAATATTAGATAATTAGTTATTCATCATATCCATGCCAATTTGGTTCATTATGCTGCAAGTGAAACTGTTCTTTGTGTAGCATTGTCTAGTTGCTTTTATCTGATTTGTTAGCATTCAACTAAACTAAAGCAAACTAGGGTTAGGATTTAGTATAAAAGCATAGCAAATATTCTTGCAAAATCCAGTCAATAGCATT
This sequence comes from Mesitornis unicolor, assembly GCF_000695765.1. Lineage (NCBI taxonomy): Eukaryota > Metazoa > Chordata > Aves > Mesitornithiformes > Mesitornithidae > Mesitornis > Mesitornis unicolor. The sequence goes on from NW_010167276.1 coordinate 8,852, forward strand.
TATGTTTGCTTCCTTCTATTCTTCCATCAGTTTTATACATTCATCCCATAAACCTATTTAGTACCTGTTTCTTCCGTTTGTTCACAGTCTTTACCCTATTCTGCATGCCCTGTTTGTGCTATCAGCTACAAGCTGTAGTATAAAGGCTTAGAAATAGTGGAAATGGTATTTCTTAACTTAAGGTTCTTGTCTTAGGAGAAAAATAGCCTTACAAGTTTATACCCTGTCCTTGCCTTCTACATTTGGCATTTGCTTCTTTTAGATGTAAAAGAGAGGAAGTTACCTATTCTCTGCCTGCTTCTTTTTTAAGGTCCAAGTTGGATTTATTCCAGCAACGGTCTGACTTAAGTTTGCAGAACACTTGCTTTTGTTACATTTGTTTAGTACCAGTGGGAAAATGCTATAGATGCTATAGAGGTGAGGCCTTGCTTGAGGTACCCTTATGGTACATCTTTAGGGATTGCAAAGCTAATTCTGCTTGAAAACTGTTTATAATACCTTGATTTCACAGGATATGTCTATTTCAGAGTGATTTTTAACCTGAGTTATATGACTGGTCTAGATATAGTTTTTTGACAGAAAAGTGGGATCATTAGCTGATTGCTTGCTGTGGGTTAGCTGGGCCTTTGAATTCCAACATGTTATGTCTCCTCAACTGAAGTGAATGTTCATATGCTGAAAGGCTTAGCAGTGTGTTCTGGTGCGGATAATCTGATGCTTACAGAAAGGCAGTGAGCTTCCTCAAGGTGAGATCAAAGGATCATATATGCATGTGGGTAGTACAAGCCTTTTACATTTTTTTGACCATTCTTTATTCCGTTGCAGAATGGTTTCACCTTTGTGAGGTAACTTTATACTTATTTTTCCTATGTCTCCATTCTTTCCCTTATGTTTTTTTCTCTTAGGCTCTTTCTTGATTGCATTTTTTTTCAGTCCCTACTGACATTTAGGAAAAAACAGCAGAGCAGAGGTCCTTTAATTTCACTATATTTATTGATACTGCTATAGCCTCTCTGGTTGCCTTTTGCCAACTTTCTTAACTGAATTTCCCTTCAAAAAATTATTTTGTCAAAGCCAAATCATTGTACAAACTCTTACTTAAATATATTTTTTGTGAGAATGTACATCAGGATCATTTGGGTGACTGTTTTGAAATCTTTCTGTGGATTTGGGATCTTTCCAGAGGCCAGGAGTTACTGCCAGGTGGAAAATTGCAGCCTGAATGGCACGCTACAAATATTCAAGGGTTACAGCTTAGCTCAGAGCAGATAGTTCAGAGTAAGTCATTCTTTGAATGAGTCCACATAAAGTGTTTAGTGAATTATTAAAGAATGTGACAAAATGTAGGTTTGCTTGCACATCATTTCAGAACAGAAAATGGGTTAAAAAGTGTCAGACAAGAAGTTTGTTGTGAACAATTCAGGCAGTATTAGTCTTCTTTTAGGTGGAATGTGACCCCACTAACCCTGAAGTGTGAGTTAGACCTTTGATGTTCAAGGGGATTCAGAATTAGGCAGACAGAGTTCATCCAGCCTGAGACGTATTGTGTGCAAACTCTCCCTTTCAGTCAAACCAGGACTGGTTTGTAACCAACTTTGAAACTGAGGACTAGATGTAGTAGCATACTTTGAAGATCTGGGAAAAACAACTGTTCTTACAAAATAAAAAAAAGATTTGATGAAGATAGAAAGGATAGAAAATGGAGGAGAAACAGTGGAGATAGCAGGGAAGAGAAATTGCCCTTTTCCCTATCTTCTCCCTTGTTTTTTAATAAATAGTACATATTGAACTATCACTGTCATCATTATCATGTTGACATTTACTGTGCTGAACCATTTACCAAGGAATAAAATACCCTTGTCTTTTACATGTTTTGATTTGACAACTCAGCAAAAGAGAAACAGGATGGGTTTTGTTTTGCTTTGTTTTGTTTTTCAGAAAGCATGAATGTTGTAGGAGAAACATCCTCATCAGAGGTAGCTTTTGGCCTTTTAGATTCAGTGTAATCCCAGTGGTGTTCACATCTGCAGAATGTCCCTGGACATGAGAATTTCCATTGGATAGGTGCAGCTACATAATAAAGTAAGTTAATGTGCTCAGACTGCACACCTGAAAAGGCACAGGAAGAATACAAATTACATTTGTTTTGAAACATGTAGGCATTTACAGTCACTGTGGATGAAAATCACCCCTGTTCAAATAGCCAGTAAAAAGCCCTGTATATCCTCTTCTCAGAACTGCAACTTAAGTGCTTAATACTGGGCAGGTTTAAGGTTGAAGGGGAGTGTCTGTATAGTCCATCTATGTCAGGAAAGATTTCTATGCATGGAACAGGTCTTTGTCCCTAGGGAAATCTGATGGAAATGGATTTTTTTCATGGAACATGCCCTGTGAGAAGGGGAAACCTCTTCTCCACATAGGCAACATGGCAAAAACTCAGTTGCAGTTGTGTCACAGCTGTTAGAACCATTGGTACTAATTACATCAGCAAGCACTGCCCTGCAATTTGGGTCAATATTTCCTCAAGATTGTACAAGCATTCATCATGTCCCTGCAAGCTTTCTTGGTTGTTCTCACCTTGTGTAACAAAAAATATTTGACAAAAATTACAAATGTATTTTTTTCCCAAAAAACAAGTCAAGTCATTGAACTGTAATGTTGTTTAGGAGGAAACAGCTTCCCTTTTTATTCAGCTAAGAGGTAGCGTACAAGGTCATTAATTTAAAAATACAGTAATTTCCTGTACTTTACTAAATCTTGTCTTGTAAAGGTAGAAAAACAGAAATATCAAAAAGACTCTATGATATATAATGCATGCAGTGTTTTCTGAACCTTGGAAAGAACAGTTCTTTCAGTGTCCTCTTCTTGCTCTCAACCCTAAGTAATCTATCACCCACTGCTACTCCTATCAGATGGCTTCTCTGTGGAATGAGCTAGTCCAGTTTCAGGAACAAACTCTTGTGCTGTATAAGGTCAAGTGAAATAAGTTTTTGGTGAACAAATTTTAATCTTGCTTTGTTGTAAATAATGAGAAAGCATACTGATTTTCATCAGCGAGGATCCTTATCTGGATCGCTTTGTAATGTCACAGATCATCTGTAATCCACTTTCAAGGTCACAGAGAAACCTCCCTATGTTTGGTCCTGTTCTGACATTGTTTCTTTCTAACTTTGTGCTTTATGTAGTTATAACAGCACAACATGCTTGGAGCACCTTTCATTTTTTGTCCTGTAAGAGGCTAGTAAACCATTTAGGGTATTTTACAACATGATGAGTCCTATTTTGCAATGTTTCATTAGCCACAAATCCACAAGTCACCTTCAGGAATTCCAGATGATAGACTGAAGGTATTTTTGCAGCTCTTCTATGGAAGCTCATGAAAGTCTTGTTCCTTTTAAAGAAAAAAAAAAAGACAAACCTTTTTATGCATCAGTCGTTTTGACAGTCCTCTGTAAAGCAAGAAGACGACTCATCTCTGTTACAGCTGAGTACCGTGCATTTTACCCTTATGCCTGTGGGTAGTTCAAATATCATCTCTCTTGTAAAATACTTTTGCTATAATATTGAAGGAAGTGAACGCCTTTGAACAAGGTATAATATGCTCCAAAGTGCTTTGAATGGCTGTTCACTTAATAAAATATCACCTAAAGCAATGATATCTTCTGGCTATTATATGGTGTTTCATGAGTTGACTTTTAAATTGAACTCCATCTTTATGTACCAGAGAACATCTTGAAAAAATCAAGCTACAAATAGTGACTATTTTCTAAACGTCAAAGAAATTGTAAGTGGAAAAAAAAATTCTTTTCTGAAAAGAAATATTCAGGAAGCCCTGAATATTTATATGCTGATATCTTCTTTAGACCTCCAGGGTGTTTCAGAGTACAGACAGCTACAGTTTTTAATAAAAATGTTTTCCAAACTGAATTTCATTTCACATTTCAGATATATAAAAAAAGATTAGTTTCCTGACTCATACTTCTTTGTTTGAGTTTTAACAGTTAAAGTTTGGTCCTTTTCCAAAACAATTTTCTGTCCTTTTTAAAAGTGCTAAGGCTTGGGATATAGAACTGCCAATGGCTGTTTGGAAAAACATATACTAATGACTTGCCTACAAGGTAGTGGAAGAGGATGGACAGTTCATTTGAAATCACCTCCTTTAACCTGACAATATTTTAGCATGTATTAGCTGGTGAGATACTGCACATTCTATACTGCTATTTCAGAAGTGCAATTGGTTTACTGAGTATTAAGTCAACGTGCAGATGTCTGTGTTTGTCCATCTGCTCTGAGTGCTCTTTTGGTAGGCCTCCATTCTTCATCTTTACCAGGATGCATCAACATCTACTGTTCTTTCCATGGTGATGAGAGATCATCTATCTGCTTGAGTGCTAGTCCTGCTCAGGATCAGTCCATTTACATCTGCTTGCTATATCGCAGTACCATGTTTCCTGCACCTGCCCTGATGCATAAAGAGGAACTGCTCTGCTTGCCATCTGAGGATAACTAAAGGATCAGGAAATCCTTGAAATAAAATACTGCCACAAACATAACTAATGGACTCTGAGAGTCATCAAACAGTGTGTGAAGTGCGATGGGAAAGGTCATCTTTCTCCTTATAAAGAGTACATAGGCCAGGTAAAAGGTGAAGGAGCAAAGTATGTGAAGTCCTTGAATAATGTCCATCACAGAGAGATACAGGTATAACCTGGTCTTGGCCTTCAGTAACATTCTAAGCATTGCCAAGCCTTGTGAGATAGAGTATGAGACAAGATAGCAAGAGTAGTAATGAGCACAGCAACAGCGTCACAGCCCATCTTCCCACATCAGATTGGTTCTTCTCCAACTGGCAGCGAGACCTTGGATTTGCAAATGGAAGAAGCTGTATGTTTCTGCATGGCCACAGGAGAGCTGCCCCTCTGTTCACCTGGGTGAACTGTGCACTGTGGCTTGGTTGCTGGCACAGGAGCTGGCTTGCCACAACCAAAGGCATATGGTAGCCACCACATAGGTGTAGTTGCTATCATCATTGACTGAAGCATTTTGTCTGTGTTGGCTGGACACAATGGCAAAAAGATATGGGTTGTAGGATGTCATAAATTGTGGCGGATTTGTGAGTTTCACACTAGTTCCACACTATCAGTTGTCTGTCTTCTACATTGTCCATCATAACTGGCCAGGCAAGACCCCAGATAGTGTGATGGCCCATAGCAGAATGTAGGGGTATCAAATACACAATCTGATTGGTGAGGGCTAAGCACAAATGCAGAAGAAATTTTTTCCTTGTGCCTGTAGTAACGTAAATATCTTATCATTTATTTTGGAGTAGTTAGGGTGACCAAGACAGCTGCTAAATGTGACCTAGACAAGCTCCACATGAACCACATGTGCATGCACCATAGGCCCAGCAAAGCAGAGACTGTGTAGCTTCATGAAGTGGCAATGTGTGTAACACATTTTAATACGCGCACATTGGTAAGGAAAGGGAGAGAACCTCATCTGCAAGCACTGGAAATGTGAGGGCATCTACCATGCCGTCCATACTCTTTCAATTTGCATGACCTGTGCTGCTCTCACTTTCCCATTGTATTTCTTTGTGTGCAACGTACTCATTAAAGAATAAATGTACCATACATGCCATGACGGTGTCTTCATTTGTGGCCCTTGCTTCTTTTCTTTCACAGTCCCTCTTTCGTCTTTTGTTATCATTTATAGTGATAAAAATTTTCCTCAAGAAAATGTTCTATTGTTTTCTCTGCACATGGTCTGTAGCAAAGTGTCAGTGTGGGATGTGAAAAGAATGCTGGAAAAGAACAACAGGCCATAATAATAAGCTCTGATTAAATAGATACAGATCACTCTGGGGTAAAGCTGGAATCTGGTGTTCTACTTAGTATCTATTGCCTGTTCCACGTTTCATAGACAGATGTGTTAACTATACCTACAGATTCTGTATGTTTCCCATTATAAGGCCCCTTCTTACTGTTGCTGCTATGTTTGCCAAATTGTTTTAACTGTGCAAGTGAAAGTTTTCCATTCTGGCTATCTACTTCAGGTTGACTTTAGAGGGACTTTAGAGGAAATAAAGTACACTATTAATATTCAAATGAATTAATTTTCAGATGACTTTTCAATCCTACAGTTTGAAACAAGCCTTTGAATTTTGCGGCAAATAAAGAAGAGGGCATGTTGCCCTCATGTCAGAATGTGTCCTTTGCTTACTTGTGTTGGCTCACAAAGACACATATTTGGCTGTGTTTTGTTTTGTTCTGTTCTGGTTTTAACTAATTCAGCAGAAAGTTAAGAATTAAGCAGACACTTGTGTCATGGAGTCCTTCTTTACTGACCTGCTGGTCAGTAAACCAGCAGGTGCTAGGTACAGGACTTTTTTTCTCAATTTATTCTTTTGTGTCTCTCTTTGGCTCCTTTGGGTGGGGAGTTGCAGTAAAAGAAAAGCTAGTTTCCTGATTGAGGCAGATGAGGGCTTCTTCAGAAACTGGATTTTTTCTCTAAGGCTCCTGCTGGACCACCATTTGAGTCAGCACTCTTCTTGTACAGCCATTAGCTATGTATTTTCCTGCCCATCTAGAGAACACAGATAGGTTTGCAGAATAGCTGAGAGCTCACAGGAGCGAGTGAAGCTGATTGAAGATGACCCATACATGTAGTATGCATTCAGATTCTAGATATGCAAAAAAAATAAAATGCCAGCAATTGTTTTTGACAAGCCTAGCATTCCTTTTTCAGTACTTCACACTCCCAGGCTGCAGGGTTGGAATAGAGAGCACTGAACCTTCAAGTGGTCTTGCAAAGACACTGTGAAAGTATCCCCAGAGCAGCCAGAAGGGAGTGAATACTTGAGTCTGCAGTGCAGAGCTTAGATATGTCATGTCAAATAAATTGGTGGCCCATTTGAGAAATGGGAAGACTGAAAAGAAATAAAGAATAGCCATCTCATTACTGAATGAAGCACAGTTTGGATGGGTTAGAGGAAGTTTTGTGTGGCTAAGTGGTAACTTATATATAATATAGATTGGATAAATGGCATTAAGATTGGAAAATATTGCAGCTTCTCATTCCTAATTCTTGAGAGCTTGACTTTCCAGCCTGAACAATCTTTTGACACAGGTGTTTAAGAGTGTAGAATGAGACAGATACAGTCTGTGGCAGCTCAGTTTCATTGGCGTAAATTTGGGATTTGCTGTTCCTGACATGTATGTTATATAAAAACTCTTCTAAAATACTTTGGAACTTTGAAAAACATTTTCAGGAGACCGTTCCTTGTGTCTCTTGGCCTGTTAAGCAAAGTGCCTGAACTGCCACAAGGAAGAGAATAATTAAAACTAGTACATTTAGAACTTATCTAAAATAATTTAAGATTACTTAATGATTAAAAAATTACTGTTTTAAAGCCAAACATCTCAGACTCTCTGCATTTCAGTGAGCTGGTCTGCTGGGAAGCTGCTAAAGTTCTTCCTGTTTCATTGACTAGGTCAATACACACTTATGGCTTTAAAGCCAAGACAATTTCATAATTTTCAGAATTAATCTTGCCTGTCCTGAATCTCATGAAGGTCTAATTTCTGAGGAAATTCCACTTATTTGGTGGGGGAGGGAGGAAATACTTCCACAGCAGACTGGCTTTAAATTACAAATGGTGCTGTTTGAAGCAGCTTAAGAGCCAGGAAT
>NW_010167276.1:16571-24489 GCF_000695765.1 Mesitornis unicolor
TGCCAGACTGAATCTTGGAAACAGATTAATGGGCAGGTGATGCAACTATAGTTGTGTGACAAAATGCTTGGTTATTTCTTTATCAAATGCCCTGCAGTACAATATGTCACACCATTATCACACACGTGCACATAGCTGGCATATGCATGGACAGAAGTCTTGGGGCAGATTCTCAGCAAGCATAAATTGATTGAGCTCCCCTGAAGACACTTTAAGTCCTGGAGCTTTGCCATTTTGTGCCAATTACAGACTTGGTCCCTTTGTCTCCATCTACGTGAACTAAGCTGCAGACCAAACTGATGATTATTCTTCTTAGTAAGTGTTGCAAGTTTCTGGCTCTCATTTGCTAATGAAAAAAAAAATGTTCTAACATGAAACTGGGCTTAGATCCCAGTTTTCAGTCATGCTCTCCATTAAAAGATGAAGGATGTGGCATACATCACCTGAGAAGCATAAATCAAATAGTAATAGTGCTGTTGTTTTCCTAAATCTCAAGGAAGAATTTAATTGCATTCACATCTCCTACTGCATCTAGCCTGGTGTCCTGAGTCAGTTGCATTAAGATTGAGAAATTCTTACTGAGGATACAGCACACACAACGGTTACAGTCACTGATGTAATACTGGCGCCAGTAAGCTTTATTTTATTTAAAAAAATACTACTTTCCACGTACTTTAAAATAGTATAGACATAAAATATTTTTTTAAAAAACAGAAGCTCTGTCTGTGTAATTTGATGCTGAGCCTTAGCAAAACAGGCAAAGTTCCAAATACTTTTCCCTGCTCAAATGGTTTAAAATATGTTTCCAAGGGTGATTTGGCTGGAGAGGCGACCGCTGGGGAATTAGAAGCTGAAAAGTTTTATTTTTTGTGAAGATCTGTATTTCTGTGAAGAAACCGCAACTGCTTTTAGAGTTGTCCAGGAGCCAGCAGTAAGGTATGCTCAAATAATATTCGCTCAAGTTAATTCTCATTAATGAACCTGAAAGCAAAATAATATTTTTCTTAAAACTTAAAAGAAAGACACTGAGATAAGTCCATTGCAAACAGAATACCTCAACTAGTATGTAAGGTCCCTGTCCTGTGAAGACTTCTGCTCAAATTTCCCCTACCTTGCTTCGCACCCACACCCAATTTTTGCACTGCTAAAATAAAGGGAATCATCCTTGCATAAGTGTTTGCCAGACTGGGGCCTTCCTTTGTACTCAATTAGTGTCTGACATATTCCGTAGGAAGTCAGATCAACTAGAGGCATAAGTAATACGTAATTTTGCATTGCCAGGGGAAGTTAAATTTATGAGCTTGTTATACTCATAGCCAAATGTTACTTTTGGCAAAAAGAATGTCTGCAATGTTGTTGTTTGGACAAATTATCACTATTTTTTTCTTCAGGGCCTGGTCCCTGCCCTCCTGGAAGGCAGAGAAGACTGTCACTGCTTTCCAAACAGGGCCCCTCTTTCTGCCTGCGTGTGGATATGTATCAACCATCTGACATGTTGGAGAACCTGGCTCTTGGGAAGCTTGTAAGCAACCTGTTTGGGAGGCACCTGGGCTATCTTCTCTGCATGGCAGGTAGCACATACACTGCTAGTTTCAGTGCCTGGGCTAAGACTTTGGCAGAATTAGGCACATCAGTCCCATCTGTGTGCTAGAGCTCCTTCTCTGTAAGCATCACCTACCTTCCTATGCTGGACATGTTTTCTTGATATGTCTAAATCTAGACTGCAGTGCGTATCATTTTGCTCCCATTTAAAAAAAAAGCTTTACTAACTAGAGCAGCACTTGCACTCATATGTGCCTGGGGGGCCTCAGCTTGGAGTACATGGTGATCTCTGACAATCAGCTTCAGACCAGAACATCTCTGACATCTAAGAGGTGTGTTTGTGTTGAAGCACGCATTTCCTATCAGCACTTCCCATGGCGTAGTCTGCTGTCCACCTGCTCAGCCTCTGGGTCCCTTGAACCTCTCTTTGAAGATATTCACCTTTTTCTTTTGCTTAGAATGGGAGTTTATATGCTGAATCCTGCCTTGTGCAGCACTCACCTGGAAGCATATCCTTAATTGTTAGAAGTCATTAATCCCTAAATTAGAAGCACTATGTCCTTTCCCTGGATCTCTTTCCAAACAAGAGGCTCTTTCATTTTGCCACCTCTTCATTTACTTCCCCCTGAATCGTATTTCAGGAAACAGCTGCTTTGCATGGCATGCTTCCCTACAGTGAAGACCAAAGAGTGGATGAGAGGAAATCTAGTTAATCCTGACCACCATAGCATTTAAGGTAATTTCATGACTGACTTCAGGAGGACTAGTGTCCAGCTCCCCTGAGGCCCTGAGAAGCAGTTGTGTAATGGAAGCCAGTGGCAGGGAATTGGTCTTGCTGTCCATGTTGTGGAGGAGTCAGTACTTGGAGTGGATTCCCGCCTTCAACATTAACTCTAGTCCAGACTATTATCACTGCAGGTTTGGTGTTCAGTTAACAATGAGTTATTGCCTGGTAAAAATGGTAGGGATTATTATACAGACACAGGGAAATGACATATGCAACTATTGCCATACTTTGATCATAACATCCTAAGGGTCTTGGTATGCACACCAACTTCTGATTATATTTTACAGCCTTCTCCGCTATTTTTCTGTGTCTAATTCCTTTATGGAAGAAAGGATCAGAGATACTTATAGCAGGGAATAGCCATGGTACCACAATGCGGATCACAGAATGTTTTGCAGAGGTGACCCATTCTTCAAACAGCCCACAAGGAAAATCTGAGATTTATCATCTGTTCAGACATTGAATACTTTTTCATGTGAAATCCTTTTATTTTTATTATCCTGAATTAGCTCCTTGAACAGCTGCTTTACTTTTTTTTTAATATTTTCAGTGCAGTATAGTTTATGCTCTTTCGTCCTTTGTTCTTTCATTAATATTATGATTTGTCTTGAATAATATCTGAGAGCTGCCTTACTGAGATTGTGTGGAAAAAAGACCCACAGATATTAACAAATACATTTTTAAAGGCTACATATGCAAATATTGCTAGGGCTTTTAACCATGATAGTGCTCTGAAGACTGAATACTGAATAGCTGTACTCTTGGCAGTGTAACTTCTGTAAGAGCTTCTAGCATAAAGTAGACAGTATTTTATCTGGAGAGTTATTTAATGAACTCCCCAGATAAATGAAACTAATGCAATGAGTCCTTACTCCTCCTCCACACACACAGTCTCCAACCTGAACACCAACACTTGCAAAGGGAAGCACAAGTTAAACTTCTGCACTGGCATTTCATAATCAAAGCTCATTTGGTGGAAATTTTTCTCCATTTAGATAATATCTACAATATTTAGATAAAAGCTTACTCTAAATTGTGTCAGGAGTCAGACAGTGGAATGCAAAGATTCTTCCCCACCACTGCTAAGCACAATTTAATAATCAAGGTGAGCAGGTCTCCAGATTATATCCGTTTACCATAATCTCTTCAGGCTGAACCAAACAACCAGGGCTGGATTCAGAGAGCTCAGTGGTAGTTATGACATTAGCTCTGTGATAATCTCTTCAAGGGTTGTTGAATAATTCTTGCAGAGATCATAATGCTAGATATTGGAGACATCTAGATATACAGTGCTCAGGGGAGCAGATCAGGAGCAGGATGAATCAGAACCTTTCCGTGGTCAGCAGTCACATTGCATTGGCCCACCATGGTCATCTGATTCCTTTTAGAAAATGTTTGTATTCTTTTGGGCTGTATCACTTAGTGTGGCAGAGAGGTCCACGTTTTAATTGTGCAGTGTATAAAGAAGTGTGCAAGGGATTTGTTTTATACCTGTTACCTGCTATCTTCACAGGTCTGGTATTGTGGGAAGTAATGAATAGCCATTCTTGGTTTACTTTTTTCACAGCACCTAAGACTTCATCAATGTCCCACTCAGACATCTCTCTTTTTTGAGCTGAAGGTGCTAGTCGGTCTAATCTCTGCCAGTTAATCCTTACTAACAAAGTTACACAGGTAAAATTACTTTCACCTTGTAATAATTGTCTTTCAGGAATATTTAGTATCTGCTGCTTGTTACTTTGTTGTTTGGACATCTTGATAAGAAAGGAGACAGGGGACAGAGCAGCAAAAGATGAAATAAAATTGTGTATAAGTGAGGTAGAAGCCCCTATGAGGCTGCTATCTTCTTACACTGAATCGATCTTGAAGATGTGGTCTTAGGTTGTAGAAGGAAGAGAATTAATCTAAGCATGGCTTGATGTCACCCCTGATGAAATTAGCTGGTGTCCGAAAGTTACTGCTTTGAGCTGATTCAATTATATACGTAGCTCACAGCCTTTCACTGAAGTTGCCATGGGCTTCATTATTAATAAAGTCCCATGCATGTATGCATTACAGCTGATATAACGTATCTTCATGAAAAGAAGTTCACGTAGCTCACTGTGGGATGGCTTGAAATGTTCCTTCAAGTTCTGTACATCTATACCAATAGTACATGCATACCAATAATACGTACCTTTTTTCTGACCTTTTCGTAGGGAGGTGATGTTGGCCATTAGCAGTGGACCATATCCCTCTTATTATTCTAGCTAGTAACTATGTTTAGGTTTTAATTAAAAAAATACGCAAATCTGAGTTGGGCTTTTTTCCAGTTAGTGGATGATCACATATACAATGAATCTTTAGGAAACACTGGAACTAGTCTGCTTGTGTTGTCACATATGGTGCTGAGAATGAAATATTTCAACAAATCAAGTGCAATCACCATCGCAATTTGTTTTCCCTTCCAGCATGGCAAGTACTTTATCCCAAAGCCTGTTCTTTAGGGGGTAAACCTATTCCATGTTGTATTATATGGGAATGTGCAATAAAAATAAATTATTTCATTTGCACAATCTCTAAGAAAACTGCAGCTGCTTGGCTGCATCAGTAAGGAAAAAACACTTGAAATCTTCAAAGTGATGTGGCAAGTTCCTTCTGCCTTTCCACCCATGAAACCTGACAACTGCATCTGCTTTATTCATTAAAAAACTGTTTGTTCATTAAGATGCTAATCATGCCATAGGTGTGTCTAAGAAATGGGACATCAGGGAAACTCCATATTACAGCTGTCCTGAAGGTATTCTGATCCTCTGCAGAGAGAAAAAACACCTGAATTAAAAATGTAGATACTAAAATATGATAAAAAAGGTATTAAAATAATGAAATACTTAATATTTTTACTAAATTATACTATGTACAAAATAGAATCGTAGAATCATAGAGTTACAGAATGTTTTGGGTTGGAAGAGACCTTTAAAGGTCGTCTAGTCCAACCCACCCACAATGAGCAGGGACATCGTCAACTAGATCAGGAACCTGAAAGATGAAGTTGCTAAGCCACTATCCATCCTATTTGAAAAGTCATGGCAGTCTGGTGAAGTTCCCACTGACTGGAAAAGGGGAAACATAACCTCCATTTTTAAAATTGAAAAAAGGAAGGCCCTAGGAACTACAGGCCAGGCAAGATCATAGAGCAGGTCCTCCTGGAAACACTACTAAGTTCCATGGAAAATAACAGGTCGTTGGTGACAGCCAACATGGCTTGATTAAGGGCAGATAGTGCCTCATATGTCTGGTTGCCTTCTACAGTGAGGTTACAGCATTGGTGGATAAGGGAAGAGCAACTAACATAATCTGCTTGGACTCGTGCAAAGCATTTGGCACTGTCCTGCATGACATCATTGTGTCTAAATTGGAGAGGTATATTTGATGGAAAGACCACCCAGTGAATAAGGAATTGGCTGGATGGTCACACTCAGAGTTGCGGTCAACAGCCTGATGTCCAAGTGGAGACCAATGAGGAGTGGTGATCCCCAGGGGTCAGTAAGGGGACTGGTGCTGTTTAACATCTTTGTCAGTGGCCTGGACAGTGTGATCAAGTGCACTTTCAGCAAGTTTGTGGATAACACCAAGTTGAGTGGTGCAGTCAACTCCCTGGGGGGAAGGGATGCCATCCAAAGGGGCTTTGACAGGCTTGAGAGGACTGGCCATGCCAATCTCATGATGTACAACAAAGGCAAGTGTGAGGTCCTGCACATGGGTCAAGGCAACCCCAAGCACAAATACAGGCTGGGCAGAGAATGGATTGAGAGCAGTCTCGAGGAGAAGAACTTTGGGGTGCTCTCTCTGTTCTTGTAGGATGCTGTGTGGAGTACTGTATCCATCTCTGAGGACATGGACCTGTTGGAACAAGTCCAGAAGAAGGCCATGAAGATGCTCAGCGAGCTGGAGCACCTCTCCTGTGAAGACAGGCTGAGGGAATTGGGGTTGTTCAGCCTGGAGAAGAGAACGTTCTGGAGAGATGTTATAGCAGCCTTCCAGTATCTGAAGGAGGCCTACAAGAAAGCTGGAGAGGAACATTTTAGAAGGCCATGCAGTGATAAGATGAGGCGTAATGGCTTTAAACTGGAAGAGGGTAGATTTAGGCTAGATATTAGGAAGAAATTCTTCACTATGAGGATGGTGAGACACTGGCACAGGTTGCCCACGGAAGTTGTGGTTGACCCCTCCTTGGAAGTGTTCAAGGCCAAGTTGGACAGGGCTTTGGGCGACCTGGTCTAGTGGGAGATGTCCCTGCCCATGCCAGGGGAGGTGGACTGGATGAGCTTTAAGGTCCTTTCCAACCCAAATCATGACTATGATTCTGATTCTACTCTCAAAGCCCCATCCAACCTGATCTTGAATATATCCAGGGATGGGACAACTACCACCTCTATGGGCAACGTGTTCTACTGTTTCACTACAAATAAGAAGACCATTCCTTACCTTCAAAATAAGTATACACTGTTATATACAGGATAAAGGCAAATATGTCTAAGAATGTTTATATTTTCTTTTGAAATATTTTTTTTAAATTAGAAAGTTAGTTTACATATTTGTTTTCTTGAAGACACTGCTTGCCTTGTAGTTACAGAAAAACACTTGAGAACTCTTATGAGGATAAAAAATTGAAGAACACCTGAGTGAAGGAGGCAACCAAAGTGACCTGGGCAATAAAAGTTACAACTTCACAAGTGACTGCAGTGTTTCCACATCTGAGTACATGCTCAGGATAGTTACAGGGAGTGCCTTTCAATCTGTTCTTCAGAACTGTGTATATGAATTGTAAGGCCACATCCCCCTTCCAAACTTGATGTGGTTCATGTGGGATCCTTAGCTTAGCTGCAAAATGAATGTGACTCAAGATTCAAAGAAAGAAGGATTAAGACACTTGTAAAATTCTCAGAGTTCCTGGAAATTGAAATGTTATTGAAACCATACACTTTTAACAAACTGCAGTTTATCTACAATTTAAAAGAGGACATACAGGTGCACATAACAAGGACTAAGTCTTGAACACTGTAGAAAAATAACAAGAATATTTTGTAGCTTTGCTTGGCAAGTACAGATTCTTGTTTTAGAAGGGCATGGTAGGTGTGATTCTGAAACGTGCTATTTCTCTTCTGAAACAGTGCAGCGAACTCCCATTGCCTTCTGTTTTTGGGCACCCAAAGAGACATACCCTGAATTGTCCACATTCCTCTGAAATCCTATGGGCAATTTTGAGAGGTAACAAATAAGTAGTATCACTGTAACAAATTTTTTTACTTGCATTCACCAAAATAAAAATAGAAACTTTTCAATGGGTAGCATGACAATACAAAACATCTGCATAGAAACAGACTATCATTAAGTACTGGCAATCAGAAAACTCTGTACACCTTTTTTTTTTAACAGACTCTTGAGACCTATGGCTGAGCCAGGAGGCATGGTGATGCCTTCTAAATACTCCCAGACTCTTCAATTTTGTTTTCCACTGGTTAACTTAGATTAAGTATTAGTTAAAATCAATGCCTTTTTTAATTTCAAAATTATTCAATAAAATATTAGGACCAGTGAGGCAGACAT
>NW_010167277.1:0-16370 GCF_000695765.1 Mesitornis unicolor
AACCAGTCGAATCCTGACTGTGGTCACTGTGGTCACGGGGCAGATTGTGTGGCAGATGCACCCACCCTACTAAAGACCTGAGAAAGACCCAACAAAAGACAGTGCTAAAGTTTCTGGCCCTGGTGGCGCCAGGACTGCCTCCCCCCTCACAGCTCATGTCTGCTCCACACAGTGGGGGTCAAAGGCAGGAAAGTTGGGGTCCCCAGCCAGTAGGGGGTGACACGACCATGTATTGACCACAGATCAGATTTGACCAGGGTATCAATGGGGCCCCGCCGGAGGACTCATTTGAGTCGGTCCTCCTCAGAGCAGCGGGTCTGCAGTCGGGGACTCTCCCCTTGAGTTGGGACGCCACTTAAGGTAACTTCTCAAGATTGAGAGCCCTCCCTTTCTGGTGAGTGAGTGAGTGCACATTTTGGATCGTTTGGCCAAAAACTTAAGAATTCTTAACTCAGCTGTGTCTGGTAATATTCCCAACCAGCATATCGAACCTGTATTTGTTGAATGTCAGTGGGATGTTGTCTTGGTGAATGAAGTTTTGTCTGCTTCATTTCAGTTGCAGATTAAAGCTTGTTTGAATTCATTCATTGTGTGCGTGTAGCCATTTTGGTGCGATTTCCATGACACGCTCTTTACAAGGAAAGCTTTTTTTTTCATTCTCCCTGCAGTAAACAGTAAGATTTTAAAGACATAAACACAATACAATTTTATAAATTTTCCCAACTTGCAGCTACTCCTAACTGGTAGTGATGGAACTAATATTCCAATAAAGATAAATTTAAAGGAGAAATGAAAAAAACCCACATAAATCACACTATTTCAGTATAAAGGTAAAGTAAAAACCTGAACTATCTATACATTATGACTGTTATGTTACAAGATAAAATTTAAAAACTACTTTTCAAAGTGGTAGAAACACTGGTCTTGTAGTGTAAAAAAAAAGAAAATAAACCATGATTTTAAACAATGTGTTTGAATTGAGCAGCAGACTTTAACATAAAAATAGTACAAATATTGTGAGAATTTGAAGTCAAACTGCTTATACACTACATTAATACTGACAATATAAATAATGTAGACAGACTTGAAATTTTGGGCATTTTTTCTAGACATGAAATCAAATATTTTCAAAAAAGACTCCTGACTTTTGGATTTCCTATCTCGGTTCTTATCTGGGGTCATGATATTTAAATAGGCCTGGTCATCCCTTCCTGAGAAGCCTGCCACAAACTCACATTATCATTAGTCACTTCTGAGCACCTTAGTTAGGAAATACTGCAACAAGAACCAGAATTTTGTTAGCGATGCAATTCTGCTTAGACTGACAATTGCTGATTGTTTAAGGACAAAATATGATTAAAAGAAATGATGTGGCTTTGCAAAATTCAAACAACTATCTGAATATTTATGAAAGTTCTCCTGAAACAAATTGTTTTCAGATGTTTAAAAATAAAAATCCTGTATCTAGGAATTGCAGAAAAAGGAGAATATGACACAACATTCTCTGCGATTGGGGTTGAAGTTTAAGATTATTTAATTTTTAATAAAATTGATGCCATATGCATCTACCATGCACATAAAATAGTTTCCAGAATTTTACAGTGTTCCAAATTAATAATGCTGTACCCCTCGTTTGTGGGTAGCAACACAAATTCTCACTGAAGATTATTCAGTCCTCTAATCGTTCCCGGAAGTGAAAGTAATTAAGATAATATAACGAAGAATAAAAGGTAAGGTGTATTTTTTGGCTCATATATGCTTCTCTAAGACTTAAGATATGATTACTTACAGTGGACTGAACAGGGACTAGATTTGGAACTGAGGTCTCTCTACTGTAAAACTCTACACTAAAGTGCATCCTGGAAGATGACACTTTCCGATGGATGCATTATTTTCTGTCTGATCTTTTTAATGAGGACATAAAAAATAAAATTTGCTTAAATATGTAAATTTGAGCTCATTAATATCCTGAAGGAGATGTATGCTTATAATTTGGAGGTATTGCTGATGCTGTGAAGAATGAGATAAGAATAATTAGACACTATTTCCTGGTAGAAAAAGAAATAAAATTCTTAGCAGAAAATTTCAAAGTCAAGGACTAATGGATTAATAATGAGGAGTTCTACTATATAGAAATACATCATTAGTTGAAGCTGATAGAAAATAAGAGAGATTTAAGTTGTTGGGTTTTTTTTGCTGTTATAGGATCATTATAAGCAACAATGTAGAAAAAAAATGATGCTAAGATCTGTCAGACAAAGTATCTACAGTAGAGAAAGGCAATACATAAGTACACAAGACACAGATAACATCTCAATTAGTATATTCTGGGTAGTTCTGATTATCTATGTTCAAAATCAGGTTAACTTGCAACAAGGGTAGTAATTGACTGCCAGGATGATCAGGGAAGGAGTATCTGTTTTAAGGAAAATTTAAAATCTTACCAGTTCAGCACAAAAGTAAGAACAACATTTTTGACCTATGAGTGAGTAGAGTGCTGAAAAGATAATCTGAATAAAATAATAATAAGAAAGAGCTTAAGTTATTTTAAGATGCAGTTTGTGTATTAGGGAAAGGATTTTATAACAGGACAGGAGTCATCTCAAAGGTAGAACAATAAGTGGGAAAAGAGTATCTAGGAGGACAGTTTATTGTAATCTCAGAGCAGGTACAGGAAAATTAATTACTTTCCTGATTATTTGCACCATAATTTTACTGCAACAACTGTGTTTTAAGATTTTAGTTGATCAGCTGCAGAAGACAAGGGCTCCCCCATCAGTGTGTAAGCCAGGAGTTTGTTTATTGTTATTTTTTTATTATATGTGTGATTTGTACCTGCAGTTTTGGACTCTGTAACTCTCAGAACTGGAGTCTGCTACTTGTGTTAATGTGTTGTGCAGCCTTCAGTGAAGTTGATGCATGAGAATTAACTATTCTACAGGCTGCTGGGACTACTGCCTGCAGCTGGGGGCCCCACAGACCCTGCCTAGAATTCCCTTGGAATATTAGATAAATATCCCAGTAGAGGTGAATGCTTCTTATTTATTGAAACATTAAATTTTAGGGAGAAAAAAATAGTATCAGTAGGCCTGTTCATGTTATCTAGGATAATACTTACAGAAATAGAAGCTTTTCCTCTCAATGTACCAGAAAGAATTTTATCTGCCTTTTATTTATTTACCTTAGTAATTGGATTTGCACTCAAGACAGTGGCTCACAAAGGCGATAAAAGCAATTGAAAGAGATAATTGTGTGTGTCTAGATGGGAGGAAAGGAGGAATTATCCCACCAAATATTTGCACGTGACAGAGACGGAGTCACAGAAGAGGGGGGATAGGAGAGAGTGCAAGGTAGCTTACTGTGCTATCTTTAGGACTCTGATTCCTCCTAGTCATTCTTTCTGATCTATATTAATGGGTTTTTCAGAGGCCTAGCAGTTACATGTCAGCATGACAGGTCTCAGACTTGTTTTAGGATAAAACATCAAGCTGTTTTTGAGCACTGTAGCCTGACCTGACAGAGTTTCAGCGATTCTAGGGGCCCTGTGATTCTTGTGCAGAGGGTAATTCTGAGCTTGCAGCACAGTGATGGATGAGACATTCTATCAGAGTTCCTTCTCAGATTGAGAGCAAGAGCTGTCCCAAGAGTATATGTTGAAGGTGTTGCCAATCTCTGTTTTTCTGAATGTTAACAGCACTTTTACATCTGATTTTTATTTTCCTCTTTCTCTGCTTCCTAATATATAACCTCTTGCTATTTATTCTCCTTGCTTTTCTCCATCACTCTATGCAGTGAAATTCACTGAGGCTAAAGCTAAATGCAAGAATTCAAGACCTTGAATTTTTAATACCCATGTAATTCTGAGAATGTCCCATTCTTCCAGAGTGCACCAAGTGCTGATTCAAAAATAAAATAAATTATTCCAAAGAGTAAGAGAATGTTATACAGAAAATACCTGTGTCAGTGCAGGATATGCAACACAGTTCTTAGTTTGACTCTGATTATTTATAGTACACCATCTCAGAGGACAGAAACTGAGGGATGATTTTAAAGGAGAACTATGAGATATTAATTGCATACATTCAAGAGATACTGTAGTACTGAAGCAACACAATTTCAAATAAAATTTAATCTAATAAAAGACAAAGTTAGTGATGTTGTATAAAATAATTGCACAGATATATTCTTTTAACCAAATGACATGGTATTAAACTGACAATCACAGAATCACAGAATCACAGAACGTTAGGGATTGGAAGGGACCTCAAAAGATCATCTAGTCCAATCCCCCTGCCGGAGCAGGAACACCTAGATGAGGTTGCACAGGAAGGCGTCCAGGCGGGTTTTGAATGTCTCCAGAGAAGGAGACTCCACAACCTCTCTGGGCAGCCTGTTCCAGTGCTCTGTCACCCTCACTGAGAAGAAGTTTCTTCTCAAATTTAAGTGGAACCTCCTGTGTTCCAGCTTGTGCCCATTACCCCTTGTCCTATCATTGTTTGTCACCGAGAAGAGCCTGGCTCCATCCTCGTGACACTCACCCTTTAAATATTTATAAACATGAATGAGGTCTCCCCTCAGTCTCCTCTTCTGCAAACTAAAGAGACCCAGCTCCCTCAGCCGTTCCTCATAAGGGAGATGCTCCACTCCCTTGATCATCTTTGTAGCCCTACTCTGGACTCTCTCCAGCAGTTCCCTGTCCTTCTTGAACTGAGGGGCCCAGAACTGGACGCAATATTCCAGATGCGGTCTCACCAGGGCAGAGTAGAGGGGGAGGAGAACCTCTCTCGACCTACTCACCACCCCCCTCCTGATACAATACCTAAAGAAAACATGACAGCAAAATCCTGATACAGGAACATGAATTCAATTGAGTAATATCAGCTTAACTACACTTATTAAACAAACAAAAAAGCATTTTATTATATAATAGTAATTTTTATAGATGCAGTATCTGGTTTTTTCTATGTCAGTGACAAAATTGAGATTCAATATAGAGTTATGTGACATACTGCATGCATCCTAACTTAACTCATTGCCAAATATTTAAGATGTTGACTACAACAACAAAGGCAAATTCAAAGTAAAATATAATGTCCAGACACCAAATAAATATTTTCTAGGCAGAATATCTGTTTTCAGTTCTCACATTAACTTACCTCAAGTTTTTCTCAAGCACTATTGTGACTTCTATGGGAGTCTCAAAACCAGATTTTGTTTCACCTTTATTTAATTGGGATGATCAGAGAAAATTTTATATATATATGTCCATAAAGCACTACTTGGATGACCTGCATATATTGCCTGTTCTGTATTGCCTGAGGAAAAGCAGTAGTTAAAAGTGGAGAAGTGTGAGGATGTGGCTAAAAGTGCTATAAACATTTTGTAGAAAAATAAATTGCTTTTGCAAACACTTTTTGAATATTGAAACCCTTGGGTATCTTCACACAAGACTGTTAACTGACAAAGTTGAAACTCTTCAGTTAGTTAGGTAGTGTTAATTGAAGCTGTCATTAGTTACAAGGAAGTGATTCAGCCATTAAAGAGAGATTCAATTATTGGAAGACATCTTTCATAGGTAACACTGTCATGTAATTTACAATCAAGTCTGAATAATTTCATTTTACTTCTTCACTAGTTATGTGGAAACTCTGCTGGAGTACTTTAACATTGGCACTCCAATTATGTTTGATATGCCATCCTTAAAGTTTCTCAGATAAAAGTTTATGTGAGAAAGCTTAATGTCAAGTATAACAAGGTAAACCAAACCAATCAAACAAAGTCCCACCACAAATGTTAAAGCTTTCTAGAATATAGAGCTTCAGGAAAAAGTTTAGAACGAAAACTGTCTTCACTCTAATGGCTCAGAGAACAACTTGCAAATAAGGAAGTGCAAAGCTTGTTAAAAAATACATACCTGTGTGTAGGTGTTGCTGACCCTGGCCAACAGCTAAACATCCCCCCAACCACTTGGTCTTTCCCCACTTCAAGAGTGATGGAGGAGAGAACCAGAAAAGCAAAAGTTAAAAAACTTGTGAGTTGAGATAAATACAGTTTAACAACTGAAGGAAAACTGTGTGAGCAAGCAAAGCAAAATAAAGAATTTATTCACTACTTCCCATCAGGAAGCAGTTACAAAAGTCCCTGCTTTTTCCTCCTTTCCCTTAGCTTTTGTTGCTGAGCACGTTATATGATATGAAATAGCTCTTCGGTCCATTCTGGTCAGCTATTCCTTCTCAACTTTTTTCTGCACCCACAGTGTATTTGCTGTGGGGTGGAGAGGGTGGAAAAAAGAAAAAGCCTTGATGTTGTGCAAGCTCCTCTCACCAACAACCCAAACACTAGTGTGTTATCGACACTGATTTGGTTACAAATCCAAAACACAGCGCCATACAGGATGCTGTGAAAAGAACTCTAGCCAGACTCATTACGATATGTACATAGATTTATAATGATACAGATACAGAAGTAGATGTAGACACAAAAAATTTGTACCAAGCCTTTCTGGCATTCTGCAGTTGGCCACTCTGATCATAAAATATGATAATTTAAAAATATCTATTATTCAGAAAACAAGCTTTTAAATTTCAGTTTACAAAAGTGCTTTTTTTGGTTTTTGTTTGGTGAATGAGGTTTCCTGACAATTTTGCTGCCACTAGAATGTGCTAGCTTGTGTTGGGCCAAGTTTTCTGGTTTCATAACAAAAACTGTGTAGAGTAGAATTAGCTAAGTAGTCAGTGCTAATTACTGAACAGAGTATTAGATTTACATAACTCTTTAAACTTCAAATAACTAAAATCTCTTATATACCTTCTTTAAACTGCTCTTGAACTTAAAACCATATTTCATTAGTCGGCAAATGAGAACTTGTTTGAGAAAACAAGCTCAAAATAACTTAAAGAGCCCATTTAAAAGGAAATAAATAATTTAATAATTCAATTAAATCAATAAATCATAAATCACTCTGATAGTTTAATTCAAGAACTCCCACCAATCAATTTATTGGAAATCCTATACCATGTACATTACTCTAGAAGTAGTTAAATTTCTAAAGACAACTGAAATTCACTGAGTGAATACTAAGCTGCTTCCCAACAGCTGGGAGCTGAGGGTGGCTGCAATGTGGACAGGCAATACACTCACCAATGGGTTCAGCCAGGACAGCAGTGTTGGAGGAACAGCAATGGGTCCTGTTGGCAGACCAAGGAGCATTGGGCAATGGTGAGGGATCAAGTCAGGGCCAACACTGAGGCAGGAAATTCAAATTACAAGCCAGAAACAAGGCTGGGGACCAGCGCTGCTGTAACATCGCTGGAGCAGGTACTGAAGGCCTCAAGCTGGGCTGAAACAGGGTGCTGGGCAATGATGAGGGGGTGAATGATCCCAGGGGAAGCTAGACAAGGACAGAAAGTGCTAACATTGCTCTCAGGACCCTGCCATAAAATGTTCAAATCAACTTTTAAAAATATTATTTTTAGTGTAACCTGATTTCCACTTAAAGATTAAAAAAATCCAACATTTTACTGAATTGTACGAAATCAGCCATAATTTTTCCAAGTAACTATTTGGCAACATTTCTTTGTTGCTTGTCCAAAAATACAGTAACATTTCCTGCAGTTGTTAACATTTTTCTGTATATATTAAAACATGTAGTTGATATAAACCTATTAATATACTAATACATTTCAGAGATGTAAATATCTGACAGCTTCCTAGATGCATTACTTTTTCAACTTAAATAACTATTCCCTCAGCTTTCAGTTTTAGAATGAACTCAGAAAAATCAATAATTATTCTCTTCAATAATTTAAACTATTGGATCAAGACTTAGGTTTTTTATTAAAAATATTGATTTAAATATAAGGGAAAATGTTAGCAAGACAACTGTTATATCAGGAAACATCAATCTTTTTCCAAGACTAACATGTGTCATGCCAGATTTTACACATTTTACTATTTTGGAGGGGGAAAGGGAATAACAGGATATTGTGCATTCTGAAAGACTCATAAAGGATATGAAAGATAAGATCATCAGGTCTACAGTGAGAAATTTTCCCTAAGACACAAACCTCTCTCCTTCTTTTAACTCCAGATGTGACTGATGTGAATTAGGATAGATGATTTTACCATGGAGTTGAAAAATTATGAATGATATGTGGGTATTTTATCCAAAACTACCAAAGCACCATTGAAGTGCTAAAGCATTTATTTAAAGTTTCCCAGAATATGAATATTAATCTCTGACTGTTCTGAAGGATTTCAAATGTGGATAATGACCAATGTGCTTAGATTTAAGCATAAACAATTTGCTCAAAAATTTTTAGAGCTAGTTTTCTCAAAAACTAATATTTGACAAAAGCTGAATGTTAATATTTATGTATTATGTCTTATTATTCTGTGCTAGGAAAAAAGCAAGGCAAAACAAAAAAAAAACCAAAAATATTTCAAGTAATTTTATTCACCAAGAATAAAATAGCTTTGTACTACTACTGAACAGTAGTACTTGAGATGCCTGAATACTTCTGTGGAATTGGAACTATGCACCTAACTCCAGGCCCAGGAACACTTAATTAAATTATTTATAAGTATTTTAAGTCAGTTAAGGCTGACACTCTCACTCTAATGGAATCAAATCCACTTCACTTTTAGGTATCTTTTCATATTATTTTACAGAAAAAATGACAGCAAGTGACAATGCCTCAAAGTTTCAAATACCACTCAGTGTACTGTTCAGAACAATGAAAGTTCAGCATCTGTACTGTTCATCGAAAAGCAAAGGCAATCTTACACTTTCTTTAATCTAGTATGACAATATCAATTCTTTAAGACCACCGACAGAGTTCAGTGTGACCTTAGAAGCTCGCTTCCATTCATGGATCACTTCTTTCTGTTCTTGGCACAACCTTGCCATAAGGAAGTAAGGAATCAGTATTTTCTACAACAAAGAATGTTTCAAAGAGCTGTGAAGTCGTTCTCTAACCACATAACACTTTAAACTGCCAACATCATGTCAGTGCAAAGAATGATAAACACATCAATTTAAGATATGCACTTAGACTCCCAGGAATCATTACAACGAGCAGCTTCTTAACAAGTGAAAAAAGATTCCCAATCTAGTTATCATCTTCACTAGTGGTAGATGTTTGAAGTGTCCTAAGCAATAGACAAAAGGGCAATGATAATGCTTGAAGTGTTGAGTCAGCTTTTCAGTTGCTCCGCTCTTACCCAGTTCATACCTGTAGCATAATATTCCCTATGACTCTCAAAAGCTTGTGTTCAGACTGAGAACCTGAACATAGTATAGTTTTGCAAATGTAATTGTGGCATGCTGACCAGAAGAATGATTCAAACCACTTTATTTTTTTCATGTATATTTCCTATTACAGTACTAAAATATGTTTGTTTGGTGCCTCAACTGCCTCATTTTTGCATATCACTTTGATATCCTTTACCTCTTTGCCCTAGAATAATATTGCATACAAACATAAATTTTAACAAACTGCATCGAAGTTGTGGTTTTCTGTCAGAAAAATGGAGTTTGGTTGGGTACTTTGTCTTCTCTTATCAGTGGGATGCAATGACAGACTAAACTTCATGTAAGACCTAGACAAAACTAGTCAAAAAATAGAAGCTGTAACTATAGATTTCACACACTTACGTAACTTTATAAAAATATTAAAACTAATCCCTAGGATCATCATTAAAAACCAAGATGTTTATAAATGAATACTATAGTATTCTGTGGCTTGAGATGCTATGTTGTTAAACCAGATGTCCTCTCCTCCCACAAAGAAAGTACGCCATGTCTGCTTTAGGCTAGAAGAGACCTCCACAGGTTATCTGGTCCACTCTCTGCTCTAACCAGAGCTAGCATCAATGGCATATCTCATTCCTCAGGATGTTCTTCAGGTGAGTCTTGAGACTTTCGAGGAGTGGAGTTTTCACAGTCTTCCAAGGCAACATTTTCCAGCAGTTAACTGCTCCTTTCATAAAGAATTTTTTGCCGTAATTCTGGTTGGAAATCTTCCTTGATGCAACTTGTGATTGTTGCCTCTGTCTTATTAAAATGCATTATACAGAAGAGCCCAGCTCTGCCTTCATTATAACTTCTCTTCATGTTGATGAGGATTGCAATCAGATCTTTTCTTAGCTTTCTCTTCTACAGGCTAAGCAAACCCAGTTCCCTCAGTTACTCCTGGTATGTCACAAGCTCAAGTTGCCAAACCATTTGATGACCCTCCTCTGGATTCTACAGTTTGTTGATATCCTATACACAAAGGCCAAAAGTGGTTGTTGTATTCCATTAGTAAGCACACAAGGACTGCAGATCTCTGATGAAAGCTGATAATAAGTTATTCATAACACTGTCTGACTTTCTATCTTCCTAGTTAGATTAGTACCTTAACTCCTTGTTTGCTACATAACTCCTAGGGACCTTACATACAGATGTCAGAACCTTTCCAGCGAAGAAATATTGTGATAGCAATCATACTGGTACCATTTAAGCAAAATCTTTGTAATATTGATTATTCACTCTTTTCATTAGTAGTATTACAACTGTGTATCATGTTTAAACTAAAGTTTTCCTCATAAATAAAGACCAGTGCAGAGAAGTTATGTGTGAATGATGTTGCCTGACAATAGAAATAATGAAAAAACTTATTGCAGTCTTCCAGATCCTGAAGTGGTCCTACAGGAAAACCAAGGAGGGACTTTTTACCAGGGCAGGTAACAGAATGAGGGGAAATTACTTTAAACTGAAAGAGGGTAGATTTAGACTAGATATTAGGAAGAAATTCTTTACTGTCAGGGTGGATGCCCCCTCCCTGGAAGTGTTCAAGGCCAGCTTGGACAGGGCTTTGGGCAACCTGGTCTAGTGGGAGGTGTCCCTGCCCATGGCAAAGAGGTTGGACTGGATGGTCTTTAAGGTCCCTTCCAACCCATACTGTTCTATGATTCTGTGATTCTATTCTATGATAATGATGGTGGTGCACAATCCTAGTGTGATAGCTGAAAGGGTAAGCCGTATTTGCATGAACAGCTGGAACTGGAAATATCAGCAGTAAAGCTGTTGTGTTTATGTTGTGTCCTGCTGTTTGTCAGGAAAATTGTTACTTTTCTCAAGTGAATCTTCATGCAGATTGCATATTTCGTGTTAGGACTCCTCAATTATAACAACTTAATATTTAAATATTTTAAAAATAATTTACCAGTAATCTCCTTCTGCTTGTGATTTTTTCCTTTAGAGCTTAACTTTTGTTTTTTACCCATTTGGTTAAGAAACTTGTGACAGCAAAAAGTTCTGACTTCAAAAGTTTGAAGCTTTAAGATACTGCATATATAACTTATTCTAACCATCTTTAATTTCTCATCCCTACAAGTCTTTGAACTTAGTAACAAAACAAAACAAAAAAACTCAAAACAAAACAAACCTCCAAACTTGAAACTGAATTTCTTACTATATACAAATTATATTTAAATTTTCCTATATGGACCCTATTAGTATGTACTTTGAAGGACCTCATACTGGCCTAACTACCAAGCAGGGATTTTCTCTTCAAATCCATTAACTGCTTGGAAGAGGTATGAAAAATTTTTGGAAGTTATGGTGTCTTTTGTGAAGCAATTGAATGGATGTACACAATTAGGTAATATAAGTAGGATGATCTTGCTTAGAGTTTGTAGGGTTGAGTGCAGAACTATGATTGCATTCAAGGCAACTACTCACACCAGTTCTAAAATAAATAATGGTTTTGTACATTTAAAATGGTACTTAGTCACACTTTCTTGCATTTTCATCTAGTTATAACACCACTCTGTCTTTACTCCCATTTATTACATTACTTCCACCAATCTTTTAAATTGTAAAACTCAAAAGGTTTGCAAAGAGGAAAATTTTAGAAATGTCAATATCAACTTCTCTACATTCTCTATGGATTTGCCACCTTAATAACAATTTAAACTAAGAAGAAACAATTACTCAACCAAATATCATCATTTTTAGCTTTTTTCTTTGTAATGTTTCTTGATCATCGTTTGAGAATAGAGCCATCAGATGTATTATTCTGCAACAAGATATAGATAGAAATATGTGCTCTGTACTTGTAATCTTTGTGTTAAATGAAAAAAAAGACTAGCAAGTTGTTTAAAAAACTCCTTAAACCTCTAGAGCTTTAAATAAAATGAATTAGTTATATATTTACATTATAACAGTGCCTTCAATAATGTTGCCACATTTGTCTAAATTATTAAATTGGTAACGTTATTAAATTTTAGAAAAATTAATTGTATAAATTAGACATGTTCCACATTTATACAGCTTTTACTTATAATGGTTATAGAGGTTTCTTTTTTCCCTAGACTTTACAAGCATATGTTGCATTTATGTGGTAAATCTGTTGAGCACTGTTTGTAGCAGTAAAAAATCTACTGAAGTCCAGAATGATGGTATAAGACCCTTATTTTACTTGATGTCTAGTTGCAGGTAGCACCCTCTGATTTAATGCCCTCTAAGTCAAAAAACTAGTGCTCAGAGATTTTAAATTTATTTTCTCAGAAACATTAACTCAATAGAACAATGTGTGTGTAAGTGTATATGTGTGCAAGCATTAGCACATACATGTTCCTGTGCTGGGCAGGTTTTCAGAATGGAACTAGAAAGCAAACAAGCTAGCAAGCAGTAGCAAGGGTATAGGTTAGCTTGCTAGTGAGGGAAAACAAAAAAAAAATAAATAGTTCCAAGTCTACAGGCCATTCAAATGGCACTGAAGCAATACATTTATGTTTGTCTCCTGAGAGGAGTAAATGGTTATTAATTTTACTGTCATATTCATTCCCTCTGTAAATGATACATAGGCAATAGTAAGCAGAAAAATATATTTCATATGTATTACTGTCCTCTTTTTTTCTTCTTTTCTAGTTTCTACATGGGTTCAACAACAAGGGTTGTGCAAAGTCAATGAACAATCATTAGATTTGTCTAGTTTTTCAGAGCTGTTTCTAATGTTCCTGGGATTATAAACAATTAATTCAATACAACAGTGTGCACAAGTTGTTCATGACAGGATGTGTAAGTGGCTGATAATAGTTTGTCATCATTCAATTACCAGTAGAAATTTAGTTCAAAAAGCAAAGTTAACAAGGAACCTATGAAGAGGTGTGTTCTCTATACTATCCATATCTCTGTAAACATATCTCTATACATGAAAGTGAATATTTTGAAGCTGAATATCCCATGCTTAATAGCATGTAATTTGGATTCTAAATTTACCTTTCTGTATATGAAAGTATATAAACAGGAAAAAAAATACTGAGCGTAACATTAATGCCAGACCATAAGTTTAAGATGATGGAGCTCAAAGTAAGAGTTTTTATATTTCATACTTCCATGAGAAATGACAAGTATCACGTAAATAATTCCTTAAGACATTAGTTTACAGTCCTACAATGCTTTCCAATACTTTATTGTAAAGTAAAATCAATGTCTAATTTGAGATTTAGTTAATCTTCTCTTGTTGAAGGATTTTAGTTTGTTCGTTTAGATGGGTGAATTGTTGTCACAGAGTGAGTTCAAACTGAAAATTATGAAGAAGCTATCTGCAATCATTTAACTATTTTTTTTAATTAATACTGTTTTTCTGGTGGGATATAGTTAGTATAGATTTTATGTGCTGCTATGTATTTAAATATATCTCCGTGTTGCAAAGTTTTGACATGCTCTCCACAGCACTACAAGCTAAAACCTAGCACTTCTTTTCTGTAGCAAATAGATACCTCAGTGGCCTTTTTGTTTGTTTAACTGCTAGTGAATTAAACCTTCATGCACCAATACTGCTGTTTTCAATCTACTTGATAAAGTTTGGTGGGTGAAGGAGAGGCTTGGTAACTTATGAAACTGCCTGAACACTTACTAAAATGTTGAATTATGCAGACTGTATGGATTACACTTGTAAGAACTGAGATGGGGAAGGTGTCAGTCTTACTGACAGACTATAGAAATAAGCTGAACAGCCTAGCTTAGCTGCTTGGTAAATACAATGGTGTTTCTTTAGTGTAGGTTGGTATAGGTTTTTGTTTGGAGAAAACTTAACAGGGCTTTGAAGTGTTAAAGCTACTGAGATGCCTCCAAATTTCACACAGCCCTCCCTGCTAGACAGTTTGTGAATGCTGGTCACAGGAGGCTTTTACTTGTGTTCCAATTCAAAGTGAAAATCTAGAGACATGGGTTTCACAGAGGATATTAAATGCATGGTGGGGCTTTTTGTTGTTGTTTTTTGTTTGGTGTTGTGTTTTGTGGTTTTTTTCCTTTCCCCCCCTAAGTGTTATCTCCTATTTCCAATACTACCAAAGAATAATTATACCTTTTGGAGATGTCCAGGTGTAAGTCTCATAAAATCAGACAGTAATCAGGACCTGTTAGTGATCATCTAAATATTTAAATTAACAATTTGTTTATCACCTCTTCTTGTGTGGAAAATACTTCCATCTAGTAGGTATGGTTTGTCTTTCTTATGATGCCTATTTTTTTTATGTCAATCTGCAAGTACATGAGCATATATACTCTTCTTATAAAGCTAGATAACTATAGTGGGCATGTTTTCTGCTTAGCTCTTGTTTACAGATTTACTAATCTGAAAGCATTTTGTAGTGGCAGGACGTTTGAAGAGTGTGATTCTAACTTGACCTTAGAAGAATAACAGAAGTGTCAATGTATTTTAGCACCCTGAGTAGCTGCAGCAAAAATGTTTCATCAGAAATTGCTGCAGGCATAATTTTCACTGGTTCTTTTTTTTCCTCCAAACTGAAAGAGCTTCAAGGTGGGTTTTATTAATTACCTCACCCTGGGATGTAGTTGGATCAACAGTGATGTTGGAGTCAATGAGTGTAGGCCCCTGCTATTGATAGGCATCCTCTCACAGTGTTGATAAATGTGTTTTAGGATAAACTGCAATACTGCCAGTCACATGCTTTCCAAGAAACTAGTGTCCAGGAGGCATCATAGAATCATAGAATGGTTTGGGTTGGAAAGGACCTTGAAGATCATCCGGTCCGACCCCCTGCCATGGGCAGGGACACCTCCCACCAGGCCAGGTTGCTTAAAGACATGTCCAACCTGGCCTTGAACACTTCCAGGGAGGGGACATCCACAGCTTCCCAGGGCAACTTGTTGTAGTATCTCACCACCCTGACAGTAAAGAATTTCTTCCTAATATCTAGTCTAAATCTACCCTCTTTCAGATTAAAGTAATTTCCCCTCATTCTGTTGTTACCTGCCCTGGTAAAAAGTCCCTCCTTGGTTTTGCTGTAGGACCCCTTCAGGAACTGGAAGGCTGCATCATCAGTAATACATCTAAAACAGTTAAATGCACAGCTGCAGGAAAGAAAAATAATTTGGGAGAAACAAACAGAAAACACTTCAGTCAGAAGGTACCACATGACACGATAATTTTCTTAAATGTAACAACATATGCTGTTTTGTCTTCTCTTCTTCCCCATCCTTGAGCAGAAGAGAAAGCAGCCTCTGCCACTAAAACATTTACTCCAGTTCCACTGTTTACAGGCTTGAAGACTTTCTTTCCTGTATCTAGCACTCTTGGCTACTTTGTGAAAAGAAATAAATATACCAAGTAATATTCTACCATTTCATGAAAAAATTCAAAGCAGATGTGGTTCTAAGATTCAGATATCTCTCTGGTTGAGATGGTTAACAAAGATTACAGTCAGAAAGCTGCCCAAGAAAGACAGTGGCTGTGATGCCAATTTAACTTTTCATGATACATTTCTAACTGGGTATTTTTCCTGTTGCTGCAAATGATTGGGAACCACAGGCACCTACATTTTAGAGACAGAGAATAGGAAGTAAAGTTTCTGCTTTTCTAATACTCAGGCCCCTATTAAAAGAGAAAAAGAAGCAGCTGAGCTTTAAAGAATTACACTCATAATCCTTTAAACCTTAACTCTCCTTACAAAAATGCTAAATAATAGATAGCTATGAACTACAACAGGATTGTTAACTAGTTGCAATAAAACTTGAGAAACTTTCCTTTAAAAAGTGTTAATATTATTGTTTCAAGGTGCATTAACACTAGTTTAAGACATATTTGGTTTTTTTTTTGTTTCCTTGCAGCCAGTGGAAAACCTTTTGTGTAAGAATCACAGCTGCTGACAGGTAGTTGCAATAAAACAAGTATTATAGTTGTAATCTGGCAATTTGGAGTCCCTTGACGGTGTTTTCCAGCTACAAACTTTGTGGCTTGTCCTCCCATGCATTGAGAGAGAAGAAGCATTACTCTCGCTTTCAAATAGTCGCTGTGTTAAAAGCCAGAACTATTTCACCCAGCACTGGAATGTAGCAGAGTCCATTGTTCTTGCTG
>NW_010167277.1:16396-22706 GCF_000695765.1 Mesitornis unicolor
TGGGATTACAGAAGCTGAAGGATGTGGCATGGATATCTTGCTTGGAAATATGAAGGCCACTGTGTTTACAACTACTGCAGGATGTGTATAACCAATTAAAACCAATGAAAAACAAAAACAGTGGGGATTGTAAAGCACATGAAAAGACTTTTGAATCCCTTTAAGTTTAGAATTTGATTGCTAAGTCCATGCAGCAGTTTTATACACTTGCTGTGAAAAGTTCTATGAAGATCTAATTAATTCTTCAAAGTGAGCTATTTTTTGGTGGAAATAATAATAATAAAAAAGTATAATGATCCCACTAAAGTAGGTGATGGCATTATTTTATTACCTACTCATTTATACTTCCAATATGTGTAGCATCTTGTGAAGGGCTTAGGTTTTGAAATTTTTTTCTCCGATTTGATTTTTTTAACTGACATACATATACCACTAATTTTCTTCTTCTTTTTCCTGACATTATATTTATTTTACTTTGGCAAAATGACAAAATACTTCTGAGAGGGGTGAGGTGAAGCCTTCTATGCATTGGTTTGCTTTCTGGAGAGTAATCTGCTCTGATTTCCTTTATGAGAAGAGCTCATCTTGCAGTATTCAAGAAATATACTTGTTAATTACTTTACCTACACTGATGGATGGTTACTGGCTAAGTCAGTTGGTGGTACAAATTAATCTGATAATTGTCTTCAAATCCATCCTGGTTTTGAAAAATAGTTCAGTTGGAGATTATGCAAGGTCAACTCCAATGTAATATAAAGCTCTTCCCATGACTAAAACCAATTACCAGAACTTAAATATGACAAAATAGCAAATAGTAAGCTACTGTTTTCTGTATCTGCTGCTTTTCTGAAAGAAAGATAATGAAAATACAGGATGAAAACAGACATAAGATAAAAATTGGTTTTAAGAGAGAGAAAAACAGTCTTTTTTGTGTATGCTGGTCCATCCATCAGACGCTTCAAGTGTTCCATGTAGATTTAGACTCCTGGAGGAGAACGGAGTGCAGGTGTTGTGCTCCTGGGTATTCAGAAGCCTTTGACACATAGATAAATACTTTCTGCCTCATCCAAATTTGGAGTTGAAAAAGATAGCATGAGGAACTCAGTTGTTTAGTATGCAAAAAGTCAAGCTTTGTATGTTCCCTGAGCTACTGAGGCTCCCTATGCATAAGTATAAAACTCCTGTGCTCAGGAGATTTCGTTATGTTCCTAAGTACTTATAAGCGTCTGCAGTACAGTTATGTCATGTTGAAGGAATTAAACAAGGCTTTGTGTGATAGTAAATGGTTTTTATGTTCTAAGTTTTTCTTGAGAAATGGTCAAGCCTCCTATAATTTCTTACAAACCTTTGAAGTATAACAGCAAAAGAATTCCTGGAAGAGCTGAAAGTTTGAAATATAAATAATGCAATGTTTATTTAAAATTTGTCTTTATGGTTCTGATCAGTATTTTTAAAGTTGTAGAAAATGTCAGTTGTGTGGGGTTTTTTTTGCATCACTCTGTAGGATATCTAAAAGATTAAAGAGGTTGTAAAATAAGTTTTCATATTAACTAGTCAAATGAACACAAAACAGAAAAGTCTTAATGAATTAAACTTAGCAACCATATGAAATCTAGTAAAGACAATAGATCAGATGTTATTAAAAATAATGTTATAATGGTAAATACTCTATTCCGTTGGGAAACTATTTGGTTAACTCTGAAATTATGACTACTAAAGAAGCTAGTGATACCCTTTACAATTTCTGAATTATTTTGATGCTGTTAAACTGTATATGTGAACCATATGTAAGCAAACTCAGGGTGCCAGCACAAAGTACATTAAAATTCCTTAACCCCAAGTCTTGCACTGATGGCTGCTGGCATGGCTGGAGATGTCAGGAGTATGCTGGCAGTCAGATAGTAATAGTAATGTTGGAAATTATTAAAATGAATGGTGCCTTACAAAATCAATTCTTGAACATTCAATAAATTGCAACTGAGGTTCATTCCTGACTAAGGGAATTACTTAGGAGTTTTTCTATTCAGGCCCAGAGATTGTTAGCTTAATAAGCTTAGAGTTTGTAAAATAATTTGCCTGACATTTAGAAACCCACACAGGAATCTGTACTCTCTCAGGGTCTTCCAATATGTCTGGTTTAAGAATAAATTTTACTTGGCTGCATATCTCCTCTGTCAAGCTTGAGGATCCTCATGTAATTTTTCAAGATGTGTTGAATTTGTTTATCCCTGGTACATGATTTTACTCTTTTGCTTAAAGTGTTTAACCCTGTTTGTAATAAAACAAGCAAGCAGTATTTTCTCTCTCTACCATAGTGTACTTATATATTTATATGTATATGTAGTGTGTATACACACACACATATATATACTCTAGATATAGTATAGAGTATGTATATACATTCTATATATAATATATATACATTGTATGTATACAATGACATCGATATCAGTAAGACGGGCAGAAGGAAAGAGGAAAGATAGCTGAGCCTAGAGGTTTTGGAAAGGTGGTATTATTTTAATATATATATATGTATATGTAGGCCTGTTTGGTTTGTGCTGCTGATAGAGCATGAAATTAAGAAAAAAAAAAAAGAGACACAACAGGTAACTCAAGGAGCCATCTTTTAGGAAATTATTAAAGAAGTAATTAAAGAAAAAGAAAAATATATAAAGACCTATTTTTTCCATTATAGATTAAGAGAAAATAAAGAGCAGCATATTCAAATAAAATACTTTTATTTGATATCAGCCTAAAAAAAATAAATTACAATATTTCACAGTAAATCACTTCATTTAAAATGTTTTGGGTTAATATTAGACCTCATACAGCTATGGATGGGCTCTAAAAGAATAGTATTAGAGAAAAAAATTCTGTTTAGGAGGCTATTTCAGTTTCCACTGAGGCTCACAGTAACATATTTCTCAGTATCTCTGTAATTTCCTACCCATAGAGATCTTGATTAAAATTTGTTTATGAATCTCTGCAAGAAGTATAAGAACATTTATTTTACACGAAGAAGAATATGGTTATTTCCATCCCTCTCTCACCTCCATATTTTTAAACCAGTTCAAGTAATGTATTCCTTTTAAGAGCAGGCATCTCTTACTTCACCATATGTTCTTCTCTCGCTTTGATGCCAGTGGTAGGTGGCCAGCACTTTACAGAGCACTGATCTGTAATACAGTTGTGTTATTCACACAGTTGCTTTTAATGAGCTGGCATTGAACCAATGGTATCAGCATCCCGCTTTGTGCTAGCTCTGTGTTGTAGATGGTGACATAATTGTTTCTTTACTAACAAGGTATAATGTGGACCACACAGACTTTGGAAATCTAATTTACAAGCTAAGTGGTCATTCTGACTATGAGTTGAAGATGCCAGCACATGGAAACCAAAGATCTGAACTACATGGTAGCGACATGTTTTCTGCCTTGAACAGTAAAAAACCAAAACAAAATATGTGCTGCTGGCAAATGAAAGTGCTTCTGGGAGACTATTACAGCAAAGCAATATAGGAGTAATACTGTATGTCTCCTTAACACAGAAGCAATTTATCAGTGACTGTGAAGCAAAATAAAGAAAACAGCTCGTTTAAAATGTGGAAAAGCTAACATGAAATACTGAATTGCTTTCAGTGTTACTTTTAAGTATATGCAATTTAAGCCTGCTAAGTTACTGGAGACCCTTGGATTGTATGAGGTTTTGCCTGCTTCATGTATAATATGGAAATGGAGATGCAGCTGGATATTGAAAATGTACATTTATTTTTTCTTTTAAATAGAGCATTTGCTTCACTTAACAGTACAGAAGAACTGCCTGTTCTTGTACCTTCTTTTTAAGGATGGCTAATGTAAGTGTATATCTTTCCAGGTACCTCCAGGCAAAATGGGAAGTATAACTCAACTAGGTTTTACACACTGAATGTTGTTACTGCTTTAGTGAGTCAAAAGTTAAGGTAGGTTTTTACTAGGTAACGTTGTATTTTACAAGAAACTAGCACTGACTATTAAAAGACGTGTGATAATTACATTTTCTTGAAGATCTGTTAACTACTGAAGAAATGTTCACAATATTTAATTAAAATATTGATAATGTCATTTTAATTTAAAAAGTGCGGTCAAAAGCTATTATGTTGCTTTTGCACCTGGTTCTTTTGCTTGTCAAACAGAAAATAAGTCAGATTACCTGTCTGTTGTGAAAGTCCAAGCTGAAAGTAAAAAAAAAATCACTGGAGATTGTGTGACTTTCTGGACCTAAAAGTGTGATGAATCTCAACCAGTGTGCTGCCTAACAGCCTGCACAGAATCTTTCTGCAGTTTCTAACAATGGAGACAAGTGGGAGAGGATGGCCCTTTTGCCCAGTTTCATGCCAAACTAACTGTACTTATAGGGAGAAATGGTACAGACTGGCATACTCTGCACAGAGTTTACCTATCAGATTGCACAGAGGAGAAATCTTTTTTGTGTTGGTCTCTTAAGACAAGATGTGATAGAAACTGAGTTTCCTACCACAAGAGAACTTGAATCTTTATTTCTATTTTCAAGTGAAAAATTCAGTTGTTTTTTTGGTTTTGGTTTTTGGTTGTTTATTTTGATTTGTTGGTTGTCTTTTTTTTAATTTTGAAGGAAGAGGGAGAAAAACAAGTGAACAGTCAAGGGCATAATTTTTGTGTCACACTCTTTGAGTAAAATATCTTCCTCAGTGGCAAGGGACCTCACCAAACTCTGCGGCATCTCCTGTGGTAGAAGACCTTTGATAATGTTATCATTCAACAGGATTTTACTAAACATAGAAAAATGTTTCATAGAAAAATAAGGACCCTCATTGAAATTCTTATTCTGATGCTTTTAACAAATCTTGGTTGAAAAGCTTTTTCAATAATCTTGAATTTATTTTTTTTATTCTTTTATTTTTTTTTTCTTTTTAAAATAGATTTAACTATCTGAAAACTCTTTGGTTCATTCTATAAGCTGCTATAGTTGTCCTAGCACTGAAAAGTGCCATGATACCTGACAATTCAGCACTCTATATCTCCTTACCTGTACTGTAAATCTCTGACCTAACTCTCCTTCCTGTTAGTTTCTTGATACAGATTTGATACGATAGATTTTTTTTTAAACTCTCTATCACCATCAGATCATTCTGCTATCATAGCAATTATTCTGCTATAACAACTATTAAGCCAGAATAAATATTTAATTGCAAACACACACAGCATGAGTCCTTAATGTGACTTCCATCAAGAAGTCACAGTATGGCAAAAGACTGTTGTATGCTTTAGTTAAAACAGAGGTTTATGGGTCAGTGAAAAAAGCAGTCGACAATAGGAATTACAAATGTACTCTGAGGAATATTTTATTTTTAAAAGCTGATTTTTAGCAGGTGGCTTTTGTGAACAGATTACTTTTCTGAAAGGTCTCAACTTTGTTGTCTAGGAGTGCAAAGAGACAGCTATTGCCCTGTTTTTCCTGTTTTTCACTTGAGTGACTTGATAGCTTTTGATTCATCTGAAAAAGATTATGATAATGAAAAAGAACAAAAATTATGCTCTCAGCAGAAGATTTAGGTCAGGTCTTTGGCTTCTCACATCAAGCATCTCACAGAATACAGAACAGTTAAGTTTGGCAGAGATTTCTGGAGATCATCTGGTCAAAATCAAGCAGAGTCACCTAGAGCAGGCTGTCCAGAGCTATGTGTAGATGACTTCTAAGTATCTCCAAGGAGGGAGACTCCACAACTTCTCTGAGCAACATCGTGACACTTACACAGTAAAAATAAAATTAAAAAAAAAAATAAATAAAAGGTTTCCCAATGTTCAGAGGGAACCTCCTGTGTTTCAGTTTGGACCCATTGCCTCTGGTTCTGTCACTAAGTATCACTAAGAGCGAGCCTGGCTCTGTCCTTTTTGCACCATTCCTTCACATATTTGTACATACTGATGAGATTGCCCTGAGCCTTCTCTTCTCCAGACTGAACATTCCCAGCTCTCTCAGCCATTCCTCATAAGGAAGATGTCCTTTAATCATTTCTGTGGTCCTTCCTTGAACTTTTCTCAGTATGTTCATGTTTTTCTTGTACTAGGAAGCCCAGACCTAGACACAGAACTCCAGAGACAGAACTTTTTGAGGATGTCATTAACCTTTATTATCTGCAAGGGCACATTGCTGGCTCATGTTCAACTTGGTGTCCACCAAAAACCCCAGGTCCTTTTCTGCCAAGCTGCTTTCCAGATGGGTGGTCCCCAGCATGTACTGGTGTGTGGGGTTGTTCCTGCCTAGGTGCAGGACTTTACCACCCTTTGGACCC
>NW_010167277.1:22746-23006 GCF_000695765.1 Mesitornis unicolor
CCTCCAGCCTATACTTCACCAGGTTGTCTAGATGGAAGGTAGAAAATGTCTAGTTGTCTCCACTTATCTACCAAGACAGTTGTTGTGGTTTATACAGTTGCTCTATCACAGAATCACAGAATCACAGAACGTCCAGCCTATACTTCACCAGGTTGTCTAGATGGAAGGTAGAAAATGTCTAGTTGTCTCCACTTATCTACCAAGACAGTTGTTGTGGTTTATACAGTTGCTCTATCACAGAATCACAGAATCACAGAACG
>NW_010167278.1:0-3725 GCF_000695765.1 Mesitornis unicolor
CCACGTGGAAGCAGAGAGAGACATTGGGCTCAGTTTTTTTTTCCTACTCCTAAAGGATCACATGGCACGAACCAAGTGCAACCCCCCACTGCCATCCCCCTGTGCCTCCAGGCAAAGGCGGAGGGAGAGGTGAAGAAACCGGGAACAAAAGCTGAGCCCGGGAAGAAGGGAGGGATAGGGGGAAGGTGTTTTGATTTTAAGATCTGGTTGTATCTCTCATTGTTCTAATCTGATGTTGGTAACAAATTAAAATTGTATTTTTTTATTCCTTCTGATGAGTCTGTCTTTTGCCTGTGACCTTTTTAAGTGGTGAGAAGCCCTCCCAGTCCTTATTTTGACTAGCCCTTTTTGGGGCATCGTGGTGCTGTTACGCACTGGGTCTAAATCACGACAGATACACAGTAGAAAAAGGTGACAAACATTTAATCTTTTTTTTTATATTAAGACCTCAAAAGTGAGAAGACAGGGGCAGAGGAGCCTGCTAGAAGAGCCATCCATGCTGTGAGCCTGAGCAAATTAATTTTTTTTAATTTGAACAAACTATCATTAAATAAGCCCGAATTTCATAGAAGTGATGAACATGGTGTGTCTACTTTATACTACACTAAGTATGAGGGGAGAAATATCATAACATTTTGGGTTTCCTAAGAATATTTTATGAAACACATTTGCAATCTTGTCCCAGCTTCATGCTGCCTGTAGTCATAGCTTCAACCACATATGTCAATGATTTATCAAGTCCAGATTTAGCTTGAAATGGTGAGGAGGGAGCAAGATGATCTTTAGCTAACAAAATGTGAAGAGAATGCAAAGACAGGTAGATTTCTGACTGCCATTTCAGTCTACTCCAAGTGTTAATTAAAATGTATGTTCCCCTAGTCATCTTTACTGCAGTGAATTTAGAAGTTAGTTTTGATGCAAAGGAACTGAGTGAGGTTGCTTGGCAAAGGGTTTTAGAGGAGGACAGATTTGCTGGTGTATGGTTACTGATAATTAACTTTAATCTAGGTTTAAAATATGTATAATCATAGCTACTTCACTCATGTCATTGGAGTTACTCCAACTTTACAGTGCAATGCTATATCTCAAAATAGAAATATGGCTGTATAAACCTATGTTCTGCTACAACTAGTATGTTACATGATCAGTCCCATGAGGACTGGGTTTTGCTATGGTTAAAAGAGATCAAATAAAAGAATACTAATATCCAAAGTACAAGACTCTGCAGTTGGGAATCAATAAAAAAGTGAATTGCCATGGTATGTAGTTCACACCAACACTAAGGATTTAATTAGGTTTTTTGTGTGTGAGAGCAGGGGATAGGGTCCCATGGATGTGTCTACATTAACAATTTAGAACTCTAGAGGAGTTCTTTTTGGTGAAAATTTGGTGTGCATCTACACTTGCAGTCTGGTAGAGACAGGGCTGAAGCTGGGTGAGGGAATGCCACCTCCCAGTCTAACTTGCTACAGGGTGCAAGGTGGTCCAGCAGTCAGCTCTCTCCACCCAGGAGTTGTGCTCCAGGACAGACAACTGGCAGAAACTTCACTGCCACTTCAAATGCAATGCAAGCCTATTTTCATTGAACCACAACAGGCAGCACCAAGCCAAACCCTGCTCCTTCCATCTTTAAGCATCATCAGTAGATAATGGAATTGCCCCTGTGCCCCAGTTTTTTTCTCTCCTGCCAGTCTGAAGTTGATATATTCAGAGTTTTTAGTATCCTGATTTATTCCACAGTGGACAGAAGGTGTCTTTTGCCTGAATTTATATTTGTAATATCTCAAAAACTGGGATTCTCTTTTTTTCTTGTTATTAGTATTTTTCTTCAGTTACTTAAGGAAAGATTGTAAAAGACATCTTGTACCCCATAACTAATAAGTTTCAAATGCTAGTCCTGAGGCAGCATTAGCCTTCATAGATTTTCTAGAGAGGCATTGAAGAGGTTCCACAAAATCCTACAGTTTAACCTACATACCTGACATCTCTCCTTTGAGCCGTATTAATCTCCATTTAGTTTCTAATTTTGTGCTATTTATATCTAACTTCATTTTTATAATATAAACTGGAATTAAAACATGTGATTATCACTTTAAATCAAATATACTTTGTTTTCAGTATCAGTCAGGGCCATCTCCAAGACCACATTTAAACTGCAGAGGGAATTCAAAAATTCATATCACGTTCGCTTCCACAAGCAAATCTTGCCAAACTGAAGAACTTTGAGTTAAGCCATATGCTTTTGATAAAACATGGTGACTTGAAATTTATTTTAACTTTGCAAAACAAAAGTCAGTGCCAAAATACTGTCTCTGCAAAATTCAGCAGCAGGAAAAAAAGTCAAGATAGGACTACTGGTGTCACACTGCTTGGGTTCAGCATTTCTATGGCTCGAGATGATTCTTTGCAAAGTGCCAACATCAAGAAGAGAGAAACCCACAGCACAGAAGTTCCAAAAGAAAATTACTTAATTTTCTAACATGGCTAGTGAAAGTAGGTAACCAGTTTTGAGAATCTAGTCATAAGCCATTCTGAAGGGTTCCCAAAAAATGCATTTAAAAGTCTTTTAAAGGAACTACCACTTTTTGAGTGCCCCATATTATAGGTTTCTTTTTCATGTACCTTAACTCAAAGAACTGGACCAGTAAATGATCCAGCTACAAAGGAACCCAGCAAAAGATATGAAATGCTGCTTTTCACAGGTATTTGTAATAAGTATGAAAGGAAACTATTTTTGTGTGTGACACACTTCAAGGCATGCATTATAATGGACAGTTTGGGGCCCTATGTTGTCCTCTATATTCTGGTGCAGAAATTTGATTTATAGTTCTCAGTTTCAATTATCTGAATTATTAGTCTCTCAGAGACTTCATATTTGAAATTTACTGCCCATTAATGTTCTGGTCGATTTGAATATAGTGTTTAAACTACCTAAATCTAGCAAAGGAAATAAAAATATTCAGGTTTGACTGTTTAAATTTGAGGCTGCTTTTTCCAGACTCCTTTCTGCTGTATAATCAGAAACTGAAATCACTCTTGAAAAGGCCCAGCATGACTCTAAAGCGTTGGTAACCTGTCCTTATTTCATGAGGCAAGATGAAATCCTGCAATCCATCCTTATTGCTCCATCCCCTTCCAAGGATTGGCAATTTTTGCTATGTTTATAGTCATCCTACAAGACATCCTACAGACATCCAACAAAAAAATGTTATGATTTTGTTTTCTTAAAAAAAGAAATAAGTATTTTGTTCATGCTGAAGCTGATAGTAAAAATCTTGCTTCTGGAAGCAGTACTGAATATAATATCCATATTTTATAGTGCATTACCCCCTGTGAGGAGTTGAGCCTTTGCCTAAGCTTGTCTCTGTTGGGGATGAGAAAAGTGGGTCAGAAGAAGCATATACTGGTCCAAATCAGACCTTCCTGTGCGTTTGGTCTATAAAACAGTCTAGTCCATGTATACTAATGTATATTAAATTTTTAAAAAACTCTACCTTTTACAATCTTAGGAAGAAAATACAATCAGAATGTCTCCTCTAGGAAGGGTTATGGCT
Source organism: Mesitornis unicolor (assembly GCF_000695765.1). Classification (NCBI taxonomy): domain Eukaryota; kingdom Metazoa; phylum Chordata; class Aves; order Mesitornithiformes; family Mesitornithidae; genus Mesitornis; species Mesitornis unicolor. The sequence goes on from NW_010167278.1 coordinate 3,555, forward strand.
TCTGTAAACTGAGCTCCTAATGTTGCAGGAGCTTTCTGTATGCAATACCTCTGTCGGCTCCATACCTGCAAAATTCACCTCAGAGTGGTATGGTACGGGTTTAGTTACCTCACTTCTGTAAGGCAGGCAGACACTATCACAGAATCAGAGTCACAGAATATTAAGAGTTGG
>NW_010167279.1:0-341 GCF_000695765.1 Mesitornis unicolor
GGTTGTGTTGATGGCTGGATGATCTTGGAGGGCCTTTCCAACACCAACGATGCTGTGATACGTGCCCATGAGCACCACTCCGGTGCCATCCCCTCCCTAGGACCACGGCTCCCTTTGGCTCACTCCTGGTGTCACGAGTTTTGGGAATGTGCAGGGAACCGGACTCTGGTTGAGCTCCATTTCCCCCCAGCTCCGGGGCCCCCCAAAAGCTGCTCCCCCGCAGGGCTGCAGCTCACAAACCCCAAAGCAATTCGGTTTTGGGGGGACAGAGAGGCCTGACCTGATGGAGCGGCAGGTGAAGAAGACGATCCTCTTCAGCCGCTTGTTGTAGAAGAAGTAGT
>NW_010167279.1:404-2553 GCF_000695765.1 Mesitornis unicolor
GTTGTAGCTGCAACAGCACGGGGAGGGGTGAAAAACCCCGCACCCGGTGCTGACCCCAGCACCAACCCTGGTCCTGTTCCAGCTGCGTGTTGAGGGAAGGAAACTGGGCAAACTGGGAGCTGCCCAGGAGCCTCAGAACCAGGCAGCCCGGGGCTATAGTGAGAGGTGGGCGGCAGGAGCCAAGCTGTACCCTGGCTTTGGAAGGAGGACGAGGGGCAGGCAGCACCGGTTCCCCCTCCACAGGCAGTGACCACCACTGAGGAGCCCCCCTGACATGCAGGGAAGTGTGTGCACCAAAAACCTAACATTTTACTGGAAAACCAGTTTTTCACCAGGCTGCAGCATGCACGGAGCAGGGACAGGCTCCAGGTGTAATAGGGAGCGCTTGTCCCTGTACCTGTAGATGTCACATTCGGACAGACAGATCTCCTCATCCACAGCGTCCCACAAGTGTGGCTTCAGGGCGTTGAAATCTTCGCGGACGGCAGAGAACAGGCTGCAGTTGACGGCGTTCACCACCTGGAGAGGGCGAGCAGGGCTGTCAGAGGGGCAAGGGCTGCTGCTGCCCCCTCCCCACTGCCTCCCTCCACCGCTCTCCTCCCAAAACCCTGGGGGATGCCGGGATCCTGGCAGGGACCAGGAGGGACCTGGCACCAAGGAGGGACTTCAGGGCCTGCAGGTGGGAGCAAAGGGATGGATGGATGGACGGACAGAGGGACAGTGCTTGGTGCAGAGCCACTCACTGTGTGGTGCGTGGTAAAGCACCACAGGCATAGGGATGGTGGCAGCGAGCAGGAAGGACTGGATCCCATGGCAGGATCCCAAAGCAGGATCCTGTACCGGATCCCACGCCACAATCCCGCACCAGATCCCACGCCGGGATCCCGCACCAGATCCCACGCCGGGATCCCGCACCAGGTCCCACGCCGGGAATCCCCCACCAGGCCCCACATTGGGATCCCGCACCAGGTCCCACGCCGGGAATCCCGCACCAGGTCCCACATTGGGATCCCGCACCAGGTCCCACGCCGGGAATCCCGCACCAGGTCCCACATTGGGATCCCGCACGCTCCCACGCCGCGATCCCACACCAGACCCCACGCCGGGATCCCGCACCAGGTCCCACACCGGGATCCTGCACCAGGTCCCACACCGGGATCCCGCACCAGATCCCGCACCAAGATCCTGCACCAGGTCCCACGCCGGGATCCTGCACCGGATCCCACACCAGGATCCTGCACCAGATCCCACACCAGGTCCCATGCCGGGATCCCGCACCAGGTCCCACGCTGGGATCCCGCACCAGGTCCCATGCCGGGATCCCACTCTGAATCCCATGCTGGTATCCCACCATGCGATCCTGAACTGGATTGCACCCAGCTTGCCCCATGTGAAGCCAAGAAGCCCTGACTGGGACTTTCACCCCAGGAGGGCCTGGCAGCGCCCTGGGACTGCAGGGCCCGCAGGTGGGAGCAAGGAGATGGACAAAGGGACGGCGCTCGGTGCAGAGCCACACGGGCACAGGGACGGTGGCACCGGGCAGGAAAGACCCAACGCCACCGATTCCTCCCAACGCCCTGGGAAAGAGCCCCCAAACCACGGCCAGCACGAAAAGCCCTGCTCCTGAGAGGCCCAGATTTCCACAAAAACACCCCAAAACGGCTACTGGAAAACATCCCACAAACCCTCTTCTGGGAAGGACGAGGAGAGCCCCGTTCAGGGGCATGGCCTGGGGTGGCCGCAGCGCTGTAGGGCTCCCTAGGGAACCAAGGGCATCCCCCCGAAATCCCTGCAGGGCAGCAGCAGGATGGCCTTGGGGTGCGTGGCTGCCATACCCAGTTGAGGCTGGGCTCCCGGCTGAACTCGTGGCTCTTGGCCGCGCTGAAGTCGTAGTCGGGGCGGAAGGACTCGTTGAGCGTGGCGATCAGGTAGAACAGGGTCTTGCGGCTGCACTTGTCGCTCAGGGGTCCCTCCTCGTCGCCGCTCTGGCTTTTACTGAGCCTGGTAGGAAGAAAAGAGGGGTTCAGGGGGGGCACTGGCACGGCCAGCGTTGAATGGGGCCAGCAGTGGCCAAGGTGGCCAGCGCCATCCTGGGCTGGCCCAGCACTGGTGTGGGCAGCAGGCGCAGGGCAGGGATCATCCCCTGAGC
>NW_010167279.1:2579-5651 GCF_000695765.1 Mesitornis unicolor
CAATCCTGGGCTCAGCTTTGGGCCCCAAAAAGGCCATGGAGGGGCTGGAGCGTGGGCAGAGAAGGGCAAGGGAGCTGGGGAGGGCTCTGGAGCAGCTGAATTTTGGGAGGGGGCTGAGGGAATAAGGAGGCTTAACTGGAGAAGAGGAGCTGAAGGGACACCTGATGGTTCACTGGTGGTGCTGGTTGGACTGGGTGGTCCCAGAAGGCTTTTTCAAGCAAATAATCCAATGATTCCCCTGCCCAATTCAGTGCTCACCCCCAGCTGCCCCACCCAGACTGGGACTTGCTGCCTACACCCACAGCCTGCAGACTGGGGGCACTGGGAGGAGCTGCTGAGGGGAGCCCTTATCCCCTCTGCAGCTCCTGAAAAGAGAGGGTAGTGAGGTGGAGAGGAAGGGTTGGTCTCTGCTCCCCATAACAAGCAATAGGACGAGAGGAAATGGCCTCAAGTTGTGCCAGGGGAGGGGGAGGTTGGATTTTGGGAGAAATTTCTTCCCCAGAGGGTTCTCAGGGCCTGGCAGGGACTGTCCAGGGCAGTGCTGCAGTCCCCATCCCTGCACGGGTTCACAAACCACGTGGATGTGGCACTTGGGGCCGTGGTTTAGTGGTAGAGGGGGCAGTGCTGGGTCAGTGGTTGGATTCGGTGATCTTAAAGCTCTTTTCCAACCCCAAAGATTGTATGATCCCATGCACACAGAGCATCCAGCCCTGGGTGACAGCAACGACACCAGCCCCAACAAAGGCCCATTCCCTCCCCAAATCTCCACCCCACCATGGTTTGCAGCAGGGCAGATGCCTCTCCCCACGCCCACGGTACCTGCTGGGACTGATTCCCGTGGTCTGCGGAGGGGACAGGGCCTCCAGGACGTGGGGCTGCCCCTCCTGGCAGAACTGCTTGAACATGTGCTTGTCGTCACCTGCCATCTTGCAGGAGTAGCTCTCGATCCTGCGGGGAGACACAGCACCAGGCCTGCGGGCAGCGCCGCCACCAGCGCCACGGGGACTCGGATGCGGCCACCAGCACGGCCCCATCACAGAATATTAGCGACTCTGCTATGGGGACAGCTAAGAGAGAGTTGAGGTTGTTCAGCCTGGAGAAGAGAAAGCTGTGGGGAGACATTATAGCACCTTCCAGGACCTGAAGGGGACAGGAAAGCTGGGGAGGGACCAGGGGGAATAGCTTTAAACTGGAAGAGAAGATTTAAATGAGATATTGGGCAAAAATTCCTCCCTGTGAGGTGGTGAGGCCTTGGCCCAGGTTGTCCAGAGAAGCTGTGGGTGCCCCCTCCCTGGCAGTGCCCAAGGTCAGGTTGGATGAGGTTTGGAGCAGCCTGGGCTGGTGGAGGTGTCCCTGCCCATGGGGGTTGGACTGGGGGGGTTTGAGGTCCCTTCAACTCAACTCAGGTTGTGCTTCCAGCAGCAATCTCCCCTTGGCCGCTGTGGGACCGCGACTCTTTCTGCAGTGATGTCAGGCTGAGCGCTTACCGGCCGATGATGTGAGCGTCTCCCGTCTCCACCGTCAGCTGGGAGTTTATTGCTTCGAAACTTGAGTTCTCCAACAGCTTCATTGCCTCGGCTTCCGGCGCGATTCCCCGTGCAACGGCTGCTGCAAAGTGTGCGGATCCTGCAAGGAAAGGGACCCTCGCAGCCGGGGGGGAGGAGGAACCAGGGTGGTCTCTGGCGACAGCCCCTTGGGAACAGCTCCTCCATGCCCTCTCAGGGCCCTTGGCCAAAAGCAGGACCGATACGGGGGCTGGTTAACTGGTTAATTGGTTAACTGGTTAAGGTTCCTCCCAGCTGCCAGGAGGACAGCAGCCTTCAGCTGCTATTTCCACGCAGGGCAGGGTCACCCCGCAGGGACGGACACAGCTGCTGGGTGCGAAAGCAGAAGGCGATGGCACCCGGCCCCAGCTCCCCCGCTCCCCAGCGCGGGGCCTCTCCAAAACTGCAACTGGAGAAGGTGTCAACAGGCGGACACGGTGCCAGGGCTCTTGGGGACGATATGTTCCCATCCTGAGCCTGGGCACCATAACGGGGTTGGAGAAGGAAAAGACTCATGGCCCTTTGGTTTCAGGGCTGCAGGAGTGACCGTGACACCGCGGCGTGACTGCGACACCGACACCGTGGCAGGGCCAAGGATGCTCTTACCGTGACGTTACCCATCGTGACTAAACCCAATGATGCAAGTCAAAGCAGCACTGAAGCCAACACTGTCTCTACGAGGCATTTACCCCAACCCTGAGCTGCTGATCGGAGCAACCTGGTGCTGGCAAACCCCTGGAGCCATCTTGTGACAGGGAAAGCAGCTCTGCCCACAGCCCAGAGAGCAGAAAATGGCTCTGCAACCCCCATCCAGCATCAAATATTCATGGGGATCGACAGCCCATGGGGGTGAGGGCAGAGAGGTTTGCTGACTACGGTGCCTATGCCTATACTAGGCAGGGGATGCCTGGTCCTGAAACCACGGCTCCGTTTCCTTCCTCACCCCAGCTGGGGATGGGGGGCAGACCAAGACCATCCCCAAAGTTGCAGAGAGTTAATTTAGAGGGTTTAGGGTGTCAGGGGGTTCATGGGGTGTCTCAGTGGCAGTGGGGAGTGCCAGGCGGGACCCACGGAAAGCCACCCCAAATAAAAGCCACCAGTGAGGTAAGAAGTGAGCTGAAGTGCTCAACTTTGGAGAAGGGAAAAGCAAAATGAATAATTCCAGGTGAAGGAAGTCAAGCTGTGAATACCAGCTACAGCCTGGGCTCTACCAGGGGAGAGATCAGCCCTGACACCTCCTGAGTTACCTGATGGGGAAGTGGGGGCCTTGTCGGGGACACAAAGGGGACGCCGGAGATGGAGGAAGGAGGAGGAAGAAGAGCGGGATTCGAGGGGAGCGGGCACAGGCACCACAAACGGGAAAACAGAGAGGGACAGAGCCGCTACCCGGCTGCTCTGGACGGCCCGGAAAGAAGCCCCGAGGCGCCGGAGCGCTTATAAGGCAGCACAGCCCCTTCCTGGGGCCCAGACGCCGGGCGAGAAGCGGCTCCCCCGGGGGCAGGCCCCGGGCCCGGCCCTGAAGGTGACA
>NW_010167280.1:0-48457 GCF_000695765.1 Mesitornis unicolor
GAGGGACGCGGCAGCGAGCACCGGGGGAGCCGAGGGCTCCGCCGCAGCGGGAGGTTAAGGTGGGGAAGGAGCAGCTTCCCGCGGTGGTGCTGAGCGGGCTCGGCCCTGGGAGGCCCCGGGGGCAGGGGATGGGGACAGCAGCACAGCCCCAGGACAGGAGAAGGAGCCTGGGCTGGAGGGGCAGGAGAAATACGGATTACAAAAAAACCCTACCTGCAGGGAGATGATGCTTTTAAAAAGAAAAAAAATCCTTCATCTTTAGCATTATCTTAATCTTTGGCTTTTTTTTTTTTTCATGCTGCCTCCAGCAGTCTCTGCATCATCCTTCTATACAGTATAAAAGCATCTCACCTTCACATTATAACTTTTGGTACTGAAGTCAGTAAAAGAAAACCTCAAACCCAAAAAACAGCCCCCAAAACCCAGCCCCCCTGAGCTTCCAGAACCTCACTGACATGCTGTGGTTGCGGCACTGACGCTCCCTGCGTAGGAGGGACAGTGCTGGTGGTGATCCTAGCTCTCCCTACGCTCTCTCTTGAAGACAGCGGCCGCTTTCCATGTGGCAGTAGCGTGAGAGAGAAGAATCTCCTCCGGGAACAGCTCTTGCAGCTCTGTAGCTAATTCTGAGTCTTTTGCATCAAGGTAAGGAATGAGCGATTCCTTCAGGCTGAAAAACAGAGCAAAAGTAGCATTAACAGACTGTGTACGGCAAGCTACAAACACCACGTAATGTTTCGTGTGGTAGGAATGCACCAACATTAAATGCAGAGTTTTAACGTGTAGTTTGTAATGGGAAGGATTAAAACACCAGGCAGATTTGCAGAGAGGCTGGAGAACCCAGAAATGGGGGCTGCAGGTCAGAACCAAGCAGCTAAAGCCAAGCTGTGGGTGTGGAGAGCTGAGTGCTCAGCTGAGGGACTGCTGAAGCGCTCGTGTTCATCTTTAGAGCTCATGAACAGCAGCTCCTGGTGAATTCCAGCAGTGCTCCCAAAATTGCTTGTGTAAGATGAAGAGTCACAGAACCAGCTGCATATCCTTAGTGCTGCTGGTTGTGCCTTGTGTCCAGCCAGGCAGGGCACTGTTTCCACCACACGCATTTTCAGAGGCAGAGAAACTTAACAACAACTGGGGGTTGGTTTGGGCTCTGTAACTGTTACCTCCATGTGGGTCTGAGCTCATCCACAGCTTGGACACGTCTCAGCTTCAGGATGATCATTTCATGCAGCTCCTGGAGGAAGGTTTCCAGCCTTGAGTGGACGAGGAAGGTGTTGAGGAGCTTGGCAAGCTCTGGACTGAGCTCAGCTTTGTAGACTGTACTGATGTCTACGAAAGGATCCTAAAAAAAACCAATCAACCATATACATTTAAGCAACTTCATTTAGAGAAGAGGAAGCAGCTGATTAGACATGGAGTTATCAGTGTTCCTTACCCTTCTGAGGCGCAGAAGCTGCTCAGATTTGCGAGTAGAGAGAAGTTGCCACAGGGCTATGTTGTGCTTTAGGTGGCATTGTCTAAGGGCCTGAAAGAAAAACACATGAGGAATGAACCTGGATGTATGGGATGTATTTAGGAACCTGTCCACGGCCTGCCCTGCTCATGCAGGTCAAAACTGCAGAGGAACACAATCACAGGGACATCATCGAGCCCTTTAAGGGGTGTAGAAGTCCACCTGCAATGGGCTTCTCTCTCCCTCTTCCTCATTTTGCCTCCAATAATTCATACTTTTGATATCACAAAAGGGACTGGGAAACTGATAGGGCTATGTCACAGGTACTTGTCATAACACAGTGTCTTTGCCTCCTTAATCGGAGAGGCGCCTCTTTTCACACATCATTAGGAGATAAACCCTGCCCCATCACCACTTGGGAGAGGTAAAAGGGATATTTCCCATCCTGCTCAGCACCAGGCAAGCCAGTGTCCCCGAAAACCAACTCAAAATTGAAAGTTCTCCCTTTTCTCAGTTTTAGCACTAGAACTGATTGTGCTGACACTCAACTGAGAATTCCCCTTTGACAGAAGAGCTTGGATCTGCGAAGAGTTTGACCTTCTGCACATCCCACACCTGACCTTTCGGGAGGGTTTTGCAAGAACCTGCTGAGCATCACGAGCTGTGAGACGCTCCCACCTTGCAAACGCTGCTTACAGGGGAAGGGAAAACTCTCAGGGCTCACCTGCAGCACGTGAGGGTTTGTCTGATCGCCCATCTGCAGAACTTTCTCGATGTAGTCGGTCAGAAGCATTTCCCCGTTCTCTCCAGCCATGGCCAGGAATCCCAGGGTGATTTCAGTGACGGACAGAGCATCACAGACGTCGCTGTAAGATTGCAGCTCCCCGCTGATGGTGTTCATCACAGCACTGGGGAGAGCACTCTGAAAACAAAGCAGTTGCTAACATTAGTTCAGAGCCCTTCCCTTATTGCTGCTCAAGTTGCTAAAGTGGCAGAAGATGGCAGAGCCACAGGTTTAGGAAACTGGAAATGCTCAGCTATATCCCTTTCCTTTTAAATTCTGACTGACAAAAGGTCAGTTAGCACATAGTCAAGGCATGCTGAGAGATTAGCAGACAAGCCTTCAGATCAGCAAGTGACAGAAGGCAAACCTAACATTTCTTGGGCTGTCAGGGGTCCCATGCTTGCCCTCCAGTGCAGAAACCCACCTGATCCAGCTTATTCCTGACTTCATTAAACAGCTGCTCGTAATTCCGGTCGTGTCTGTACACCAGGGTAGGTATTCCCTGTCAGGAAAGAAACCCCTGGTTGTGAGGCTTTGGTGACATTGCTAACCCTGCTACAGTGCATGCCTGGCTGCAGCAAACACTGCAGGGCTCCAACATCAACCAAGAGGTTGTCTGCAGAAAGCATTGCTGGCTGCCTTCTCCTACCGTGAGGGTGATGAGTGGCTTCCCCTGCAGGAACTTGCTGATGATTTGCTGCTGGATCCTCTCCAGATCAAAGTCCTGCAAGGTCTCCCCTCCCTTCTCCATGCTGTACTGGCAGTTGGACAGGATCAGAGGGATCAGGTCTCTCTCTACCTCATAACTGATCAAGTGCAGGTCAGCCACTTCTGACGGACTGATCAGGTACCTGCGGAAGAGAAAACGGTCTCCATTTAGAGCAAGAAGCCTTTATGAAGCAGGGAGAGCGGTGGCAGATAAAAGAGAGCCCCCAGAATGCCTAGCTGGAATAGCAACGTACCTGTCATCTTCCTTGATGTGTTTGTTCACCGCGTGGATAAAGTCGTTGTGCAGACTGATGAGGTAACTGGCAAGGGCTGTGGAGCAGAGGCCCAGTCCCTGTCGACGTGGCAGAAGCACCTCGAGCTCGCTGTCCAGGGTCAGGTCAGCATCACAGTAGCCTTTTGGAAGCTTAATTTCCCCTGAAATGAAAAGGCAGAGAAGATTTCTTCTTTGTCTCCGCATCACTGATGGGAGGAAGTCTGACAGCGGACAAGCTCTTGCTTCCATCGCTCTCAACAGTGCTGGCAAAGAAAGGCACTCACCATTGGTGTCCAGAGAGCTCCTCAGGTTGTTCCAGACAGACAGAAACACATTCACTCTCCTCTGCATCAGGTCCCTCATCACATCTGAGGAGCAACAGAAAAACAAGTCCTTGAAACACCTCTTACTGGCAACACCGTGAGACTTGTTAATAAGTTAATATATAAGAATTTATAAGAATATATAAGTTACTATATAAGAATTTTCAAAGCACACCACTGAACTCTAGGCAACTGCTCAAACAGACCACAAGAGACTACACAGACACTGAACAGTTTTCTAATTATATCACTTTGAGTAATTTGCTCTGTTCATACTCTTCCATCACTGCGTTTGGCCCAGGCCACAAGGTTGGATGGATCCTTGGTCTGATTCAGCACGACTGAAGTACTTAAAAACAAGTAATTGTACTTAAGTGCAAGTGAAGGAGTTGCCACCAAATGTCTGTATGCTGCTCATGAATGGAAGGTTAGGACCCCTCTTCCACCTCTTAGACAGGCCCTACTCTAGGGCAAAGCTTAAAAACTCAGTGTACCCACTGCTGCATTCAGGGATTTCTCCTCCCTATCTCAGAGCAGAGGCCCCAGCCCTTGTGAACAATCTGCCCGTGCTTAATTCTCTTTAAAGTCACCTGATGACTTTCCCAAGCTTAACTCCAGGGTTAGCATCCCCCATTCATTTGGATGGATGATAAAAGCAAAATATGAGGGCGTAAGACTGCAAGCTTAGAAGTTTTCACCTTCATTTGCAACAGGACTACCCAGCGCTTTTTGTCGCACTAACTCCAGTTTTGGCACAGCCTTCTCACCTGAGAGGGGTTCGTTGAGGAAGTCTCTGATCGAGCAGTGCTTGACATCAGCCGTGTTCTGAAACCGCCTCACCAAGTCTTTCTGCAGAGCCAGAATCTCTGGTAAGAACTTAACCAGCCGCAGCTCTGCTTCCTGGAAGAGGAAAGGGGGCCTATGAGTAAGGTTGTTCTTGGCCAAACCAATTTTGAAGACTTTTATGGGATTATTTTTAAAATTATTAAAAGAGAAGATGTGTTACACGTGCAGTTCTCAAGATTATAGAAAGTTATGAGAATAACTTGGCTTGGGTCTGGCTCTGGGCGACTTTTCCCACCTCGATGACCGTGCCATCTCTCATCCCGGTGTCACACCCACCTTCTGCAGAAACTTCCACAGCACAGGGACGGTGTCCTTGCCGTTCTTTTGCTGGACTACGTGGCCCAGGTTCTCCACTGAAACCCTCTTTCGGCAGCTCCACATCTTGGAGTGATGGATGTGACTGTCCTTCGGCAGCTGGGACAGGAAAGTGGCCGGGTCGCCATACACTATTTTCACTATTGGGTTGGAAGAAATTCTCTCATCCTCTTGGATTTGTCTATTTAGCTTCAGCAGTTTTATATCCAAATCCTGCATTTAAAAAAAAGGAAATTATATCAGAACTGGCAGGTTCCTGCCATGTTGAACCTCTGCTAGAGGATATTTCGCTAATAGCTTGATGACTAATAGACACATGCTCCTAGGGAAGGCATGTAAAACACACTGCAAGACAGCTCTTGACACCACCAACTTATTCTTTGTCCTGCAGCTCATCCCACAGGTCTGCCATTCTTGAGATCAGTATATGGGGGGGAATAAAGGCAGCCAGTTCATCTGGAGCAAGCACGTGCTCACTTGGGCCAATACTTTCCACTGAGTTAAACCATTTCTGCTTTTCCAGCTGTACAAAATCATCATAGCACAGCTCTCGTCTCAGACACTCGTTTCCAGTGTAGAAGCAAGCTGGTCGATGCTTACAAATTAGAGCTAACCTGCAGTTGTGTCACAGACTTTAGGAAGAGCTGGGTGACAAGCGTAGCACAGACAGCACAGCAGGTCAGGTTTCTAAATAAGTGGGGTTTTAATTGCTCAGCTACCGAAATTTTATACAGCAAATTTCTCACCTTCAATTCAGGTACAATAATTGTTCTTGCAACAATTTTTTCCCATCTGTTTCTCTTCTCCTTGGTGGAGAGCACACCATCAAACTGAACTGGCCCTGCAACAGGAATATTTAGTGTCTTACATTTGCAATATTTCGGTTAAAAGAAAGCTCAGATTCTCTTGCAAGTTAGCAAGATGAGTGATTACAGTGCTCCTAGAAGCTAAATGAGGATCTCAGTCTAGCTGGAGAGTGTCATGCAGCACAGCACACAGCGACTGCAGGTTTTCAGAAGCTTCATCTGAACGATGTGGATATTTATACCAGTCATTTATAATCCCAGAAAGGTTGAACAAGGAGTCCAAGGTCAGACCACGATCAATGATGGGCCAAAGAACAGAGCTTGGAATACTGGTCTGTGCTGTCACATTAAATATATGGCCTTTACATATAAATCCCTCTACAACAGTGACTCACTTCAACTCGAACTCCAGACTCTACCCTCAACCGTGCTCTGCCATCCCTCTTCTACCAACCAGCTCCTTGGCAGTCATTTAGAGGGCAGTGTGTAGATTACACACAGCATGAGGTACCACACTTTGATTAGTACCTCTGCTTGTGAGCTGAAAGCTCTGTTAACGTGTCATGAGGCTATTTATCCAGTCATTCCTTTTCACAACTATGCACCAACCCTGCAAACCTCACATACTTGACCAAAAGAGACGCAAACAGCCAAAACTTCTTCACTCCCTACAGGAAGAAACAAGCCTCAGATTTCCGGATTTTCTCCTTACACTGGCTTGGGTGCTCCTTGAGGAGGCTGCCAAGGACAAGATGAAGGATGTTGATAGTCTCATCCACACTCTTCCCCAAAATTTTTGTCAGCTGTGCCAAGTCCTCCCGAATGTGCTGCTCCAGGAAACTCACTGCGTTGTCCACCGGTGGCTTGATAATGTTTTGCAGTGCCTAAAGAGAACCAAGGGGAAGAATATAAGCCAACAACAGCCAATAAGTTCAAGCAGAAGGCATGAAGAGCTATGGGTCTTACCAGAAAACCTCAATTCCACCCTACAGGATTCCTACCTGAACAACAAAAGGCAGGTGAGATGTGTGTGTATGCATGCATGCACATGCATGAAGGAGCCAAAACCCTCCTGGGCAAGGAGGGGAGTGAATTTGGGTCTGGGATCTGGAAAGACTGCCCTGGTTACTTGGCAATAGGATGAAAAGGAGCAGCATGATGTCAAGGTTCCACTACATTTCATGTGGCCGCTTGGAACTATGACTGGGAGATACCTCAGGGTTTTCTGTGGCTCCCAGCAGCATCGCCAGATGTGTGAGCAGGCGCAGCAGCGTGAAGACAACTGGAGACAGGGCCCGATCAGACACTCCCTTTGTTTTCCTGTCTTCTGCATTTCCAAGTACGTGGCCGGTTTGAGTTCTGTCCTCCCTACTCCTGTTGGAAAGTCCGTACATAGCATTTGTTTTGCCTTGACAGAAACCACACAAGAGCTGTCCTTGATACCCAGTAATGTTGTTCTGACCCGTAAGTTCTCTGAGTGCCATAAAAGCTGCCAATTGAAAGCAGTACACGGGGATGAGGACTTCCAAGAAGTTTTGCACACAAATAAACAACTTGTTTGTTTATGCTGGCTAAAAGCTCTTCCTCAGACATCTCTTCCTAATACATTTCCTATGAAAGGTGCAATGTCCAGCCCTGTAGGGCAAGATGAGCCAACGCCATGCTGGGTAGACAAGAAGCCACTGCTGCTAGAATGAGTAACTTGAATATTCTTACACGAGCGCTAGAAGTGCTACATCATTTAACACTGAAAATGAATGAAATGAATGAACCAAAACGTACTGGAGCTCTTGAAAGCCACGCAGTGGTTTATGCTGTTCCCCTCCAACTTCGGCACCACAGTCGGGACAGCGGCCGATTTCCATGGGGAGGCCACACTAGCAAAGAGGAAGACGAGAACGCTGAGTTCCAGAGTAAGAGCCTCTCCAGCAGAGAAATGAAATCCAAGCTGCCACTGGTTCGTTGGAAAACTGCAATACACCGGCCAAAGGACCTCTGCCTCTTGTTTCCTAGATTTATTGTGTAAGCTGTGTTAGGGCTATTTAAATTTTGCATTACTACAGTAAAATCATTAATAACGTGGAGTTTGGGAAATGAACCACTGTGCAGTAGAACACAAACTAGTAAATAAGATAAGAGTTGACTGTTGAAAACACCACCTGCTTAAAAACCCACCAGTCTCACATTCTTACCTCTCCCACAGTGCAGGGGTGGCCATTTGGACATTCTGGTAAGAAAGAGACACAAACAGGACAGTGTTATGAGACAGTAATTTATAAAGGCCCCGTTATCTCCTTTCATAGGGACTGTCATCTTGGAGCAAGAAACGTGCTTCAAGGTCTAACCAAAAGCACTGGCTGTCCCAAAGCTCAAAGGGGTGAGGTGCCCACATAGGAACCCAAGGAATTACTCAGTGTTTTTCTCCTGGCACTTACTGTACCAGCGCAGAGCAGCCACTCCTTCCCAGGCCCTCGCCTGGGCCATTATATCTTCTGGCATCGTGGGCAGAAAAGAGTGCTAAGGAGGAAAAAGAAAAAAGGGGCTAAGTGGGTCCATCAATCAGTTCTTTCCTGTAGCAGTTGCTCACTGGCTCCTTATTCATCATGGGAAACAAGAGAGATCTGACAGTGCAGGTCGTGAAGGTGACACATGTGCACATTTCCAAATTCTACCTTTGAAAATGCCTTAAGAACCACGAGCTGTTATCCTCCAGAGCACGCAGGTCTCCACGCTATCACCTGCAGGCTGCTTTCAGACTCATCAAATATCAGCAAAAGTATTTGCCTTACACTGCTCAGGATGCAGAAGTACCTTGAAAAGGCACCAGTCCAGAGCTGCTTGTGCTAATTAATCCCAACAGCACTGAAATAATCATAATTCAAAGCTAAACCGATAAATTTTTGATGTTAAAGGTTAGAGGATCCAGCAGATACATGAAAAAACCTAGCAGTATGTTTTACCTGAGGTAAAGCTCCGTACCTGCATGGTGTGTGGATGGAGTGCCAGATTCCTCAGGGGCTGCAGGACGGGGCTCTGCCCGCACAGCAGGATCGCTGCGGCGTGCACGGCCACTTCGGTCAGGGCTCCACGCTGGCTGAAGCTTTCAGGATTCACCGTCAGGCACGGCAGCGTGTTCAGCACGAGGGAAGTTGCAAAGTGCTGCAGGTCCGGAGAATTCAGGACTTGGGAGCTCCGGATGAACTCAACCATAGCATCTGTTTGCTGAAAGTAGATATTGAAAAGAAATAAAACCGGCACGATATTGCCCGCCAAACCAAAGGGGACTTTCACAGCTGCTTCCCACGCTGTGTTGTCTCTGCTTTGAAAACATTTTCAGCCTGCTCTCATCAGGACAGAACTGTATTGGGGGCAGGAGAACAAAAGGCTCTTCCACTGATGATGTAAACCTCATACATCCTTATCGCTGAAGCATATTCATCCCAAGCTCCCAAAGTGAAGTGTCTTACCTGCTCTTTGGGACGAAGACTTGAGTCACTGACTCCATACAGGGCAGTGACCTCTCTGAAAAGAGCCAGGAGCAGATGGGCACGTTGCACAGCCAGGGAGCCACAAGATGCCTAGAAAAGAAGTGATGATATGGCAGAGAAGAGGCTGTGGCTGTCCCAGCTAAAGGCACGGGGTGTGCAGGTTTCAGGGGAGCTGTGGTGAAGCTCTCCCCACAAACCAAGGGGGATCGTGCAGAAATGGCTGGTGAAGCCATAAAGGAGTCATCTGGCAGCACTTGAGCTGGCTGAGGCTTTTTCATCAGAAACCTCTTAAGTGTTTTATTCTTCTAACATCCAGTTGGAATTGCAATCTCACTAGGCAGCAACACGTACGTGTCCTCCCTCAAATCAAACCAACACGCGAGTGAAAACCAAACCACAACCAGTGTGCAATGGATGGTACAGATACTGCAAGGTGCGTTGTTTGCAAACATCTCCCTGAAGATTTTCATACACAAAATACACCTTGGGAAAAGGTGACAGTTACAGAGATCACCTGTTTGACTTTTGCACAGCAAGACACAAAACCAGGCAGACACGGGCAGGCAGGGAGGGGACATGAGGCTTCTTTGATTATCTGTCAGTTGGCTGCATTGCTGCTGTAAAACAAACTGCTATGATAGATTACAGTGGGAGAAACGTGAGATGAGGCAACCAAGAGGAATAACCTCAGCTATGTATGCTAGGACACAGGTGGGAGTAAAGCACACACACGTGTCTGCCTGCATAAGCCACAGCACCTTTCAAGCAAAGGCAGCGCAAGCATCTCCACTGGCAGAGACCCTGCCAAGAGGAACACAAGGCTAAACCACCGGCCATGCAAAGCCCACAGCAGGGTTACAGTGAGGAGAGCATGCCCTACCTTCTCTGCCTCGAGAAGACCCTGAGCCTTGCACTCGATCATGGCCTTGCCCACGGCATCGCGCAGGACTCTGTAATTCTCGCCGCACGCCAGGTAGCGGTCGATGTGATGAGACTGGCTGTTCTGTACCTGCAGAGGGAAGAGCCCATGGTGAGCACATCATCCAGTCGCTGGGCAAGGCAGAATCTCCTCTTCCTCCCAGGAACCACGGCATTTCACAGAATCACAGAATGAGGAGTTGGAAGGGACCTCAAAGCTCCCCCAGTGCAACCCCTGCCAGAGCAGGATCACCAGAGCAGTCACACAGGAACACGGCCAGGGCTTTGGGTGTCTCCACACAAGGAGACTCCACAACCTCTCTGGGCAGCCTGGGCCATGCTCCATAACCCTCACACTCACAAAGTTTGTCCTCATCTTCAGCTTGAACCTCCTGTGCTCCGGCTTGGGACCATTGCCCCTTGTCCTGGCATTGGCCATCCCAGAGCAGAGCCTGGCTCCTTCCTCCTGACACTGCCCTTTCCCAATGGATCTGAGGGCACCCCTCAGTCTCCTCTGCTCCAAGCTCAAGAGCCCCAGCTCCCTCAGCCACTCCTCAGCAGGAGATGCTCCACTCCCTCCATCATCTTTGTGGCCCTGCTGGACTCTTTCAAGCAGTTCCTGTCCTTCTTGACCTGAGGGGCCAGCACTGGACACAAGATTGCAGCTGTGGTGTGAGCAGGGCAGAGCAAAGGGGAAGGAGCCTTTGCAAACAAGCACAGCAACCCAAATGGCCTCTCAGTGCCATAACAGCTCCATTCAATAGAGAGCACAACAGCAGAAACACCCCAGAGCAGCACAAAGTGAAGCCTAAGAGGAGAGCAGAGCCATCTCCAAGGACACTCCTCCTCTTTACCTGCTTCAGAATTTCCTGGGGGAACACCCAGTGGAACTGTGGCTCTGTGACAAGCTTCTGAGCAAACTCCATCCCGTAGTGACAGGCAATTTTCCGGACCAGGTAAACACGGTGCCAGTCGTTCTTGGTGAGGCTACAGAACACCCTCACGTTTGCCAGGTAACGCTGCTTCTCCTCCACCTGCTTTTGCTCTGGAGGGGAAAAGAAGATTAAAAAAAGGCAAAACCACATCCTACCCTGTATAAAACTTTTCTGTCGGCACTGGCTGTAGCACCAAGGTCCTTTCACCAGCACTGACCAGCTTTTCTGTCAGCACCAAGGTCCTTTCACCAGCACTGACCAGTTACACAGGAGACACTGAGAGTCCTCTCTTCCTCAGATGCTTATCTAGAGTGTGTTTCTTCAGCCGGATTTTAGACAATGACTCACCTCTTGAACAGAGGATAACACACTACCTCCATTTCCTTCTCTCAAGGACAATTTTTCCCATTTACTGGGTAGTTCACCCTTGGAGCTCTTCCACCTTGCCCAGTAATGGCTTTGCATCGTCAAAACTGGTGGTGCTGCCTGAGAACCATCTCCTGGGATGCATTTCGCTGCCTGACATCCCCAACTCAGGGGCTGGACACTGAAGTCCCTTGGAATTACCTTTTTGATGCTTCATGAACTGTGTAAGTACCTGAGACTCTCCACACACTGTTCTCCTTTATTGGAGAAAGCTGCACAAAACCTTTTACTTATTGTTTTGAAGTATCTTTTTATCCTTTTTAGCTTTGCAGAGCTCTCAATTCATATGAAAAATAAGCCTTACAGTGGTCATGTATCTGAAGCATCGTTTACGCTTTACTCTTTTATTCATTAAAGTTCAATTTAATTGGTCCTAAATAAAATTTCCCTGTTAGCCACTGGAGGATAAAATAAATCTCCCTCCAAAGGCAAAACTGCTGTGTAACTACACCCTAGGGGTCATTGGCACAGCCTTGCTACTCATTATAGAGCACTTCTAATACACGGGAAAGAAGACGAGTAATGACTGACACTCCTAATGAAAGGAAAAAGCTGATGGGCTCGTTCATGGCCACGCATCCAAACAAGTCCTAGCACAGCACAGATGCACTGGCCGTGTCCAGCCCATCTCCCGTGGTGACTCTGCCCTGTACACAGCATTTCCACTTGACAGCAGCATAACGAGCCGTACCTGCGGGCCCATGCAAGTCAAAGAGCAGCTCCGCAGCCTTACTCAGGTACAAGCGAACCTTGGCTACCGCCTGCAGATACTCAACGGACGCCTCCTGAGGAGCTTCTCGACTGCTGGCTGGGAGATAGTTCTCTGGAAAGCCTCTGTCTCCAGGCAGATGGGTTACGTGCTTACCTCCAAGGCTGCCCTCAGCCTTCTCACACATGGAATCCTGCAGATGGGCCAGAACGTCGCGTGAGTGGCAGCAGCAGTGAACTCACATGTGGGTACCTCCCCGTGCACCCACGCTGCAGCGAGCACGCTGAACTCTGGCATCTCCCACAGCACCCTGCACCCAGGGCCTCACCTCCTCCCCGTGAGCTCTCTGGGGCTTGTCCCAGACCTCTGCCACATCACCACACACCCTCACCAATGCACCCAAGCTCTCCCCTGTATTTCCTATGCATACAGCTGGGCAAGATTGTTACGAGCATGCTGCCTGGCCACACACAAGCCAAAACACACATTGCCTGGTCCAAGGTGCCAAGCTCTACCTGGTTTTCCCTTAGCAAGAATGCAATTTTTGATCTTATCTCCAAAGTCACCATTTTAAGGAAAACTCTAAGAGATAAAACCGCTATCCCTGCTGTCAAGTTTGTTTAAAGCATAAAGAGTTATGCAAGGGGAGAAAAGGAAACAATCCAAACAGCACAATAACATAAAGCTCTGCAAACAAAAAAAGAATCTGTGAAAACAAGAAACTAGCCCAGGAGTGGATGACTGCAACTAGAAATCCCCTGTGGCTGCTCTCCTGTCTTGGGGTTTGAGTCTTATGAGGCCTCACTTAATGCTTAGACACCTGTGCAGTGTCCAGGAGGAAGAATGTATGTAATGCTGCAAATACACAAGCCAGACCTCGAAAAGCAAGGCTGGTTCCTGCAGAGCAGGTTCTGACCAGCTCATTTGATATAATCTCCTTTTTGGGCTTTCTAGTTGGACAACTAGTTATGTGCACAAGAGATCTGCTTGTAACTGCAGAATTTCTACTCTTGACTTCTTTATTCCTGCAGCAGTTTCATTGCCCAGCTCTTACCTCCCCAGCGCTCTTACCTCCAAGCAGTTGACAAAAAGCAAGTAGAGCTCTTTTTTGTCATTTTTCTCTAGGATCTTGTTGTGCTCTACCCGGGACAGGTACTGCTGCACATCATTTTTCACTTCATTGAAGCTACAGGAGAGAGAAACACCCCCTTACCACAACTGAGACACTAACAGCTACGAATGGTCCAAGTCACCAGCGAACTGCTCGTTATGTCCATGAGACAGGCGGGGGTCACTCTGGATCCATCTTTTGCCAGATGTCAGCTTCACGCTGAGCTAGGGTTTTGTTATCAATGCCAAATGAGCATTTCTAGGGTGTAAGTCGTCTGATCTGTTTTAGGGGATGATCACACCTCAGAAATGGGGTTTCTGGGCACTGACTGCAAAGGGGGGCTGGAGGAGCTGGTGTGAACAGAGAGGTCTGTGTCATTGAACCAAAGATCGTTCTGGATTACATGTCTGTGGATGAGGAGCACTGCTTTGCTGATCTGGAGCGTATCAATTAGTTGGCCATTGTTAGGTTACCCAAACCACCCCTGTTCAGCACAGGTTTAGGTTAAGAACAGCCAGGTAAGCCTTGGCACAGACTGGTCAGGTGCTTCAACACAAGCTACGTGCAAGCCAGCCAAGTTGCTTAAGTAATACAAAGGCACAGGATGGATTTCACCTGTAATTATTCAAATTCAACGAATAGCATGGAATTGAGAACAACCCGATGGGCTTGATGAGGTCATGAAGAGCAAAGCTGAACCACCCGCTACTGGAACATCCATCGGCCGTGGGACTGTGCTCACCTGTACTTCAAGAGCAGCTTCAGCATTACCGAGCGGATAACGGGGTTTTCATCCACTTCATCGTTAAATGGGGACAGGAGTTTTGTGTAGATGGCAGGGTGATCTGTGGAGATCAGAAACAAATCAAGTAGGTGAGAGAAAGGGGCAAGAGAATCAGCTCCATGAGGCTGAGTGCTGGGATGGAGGGAGCTCACCTGAACCTTTCAGGAGGCTTCTGTGAACAAACAGCAGGTTAAGGAGCTCCTGGATCACCTCTGCCTCCGGGGGTTCATTGTCCTTGAAGCACATGGTCGTGACCACATCTATGAAGAAGTTATTGCACCTCTGCCGGAACAGGGCATTTCTTGCTATGGCATCTCTAGGGGAACAGTAAGAAGCATTAGGACAATGTTCAGATACAGAACCACTGAAATAATGGATGAAGCACAGCAGACAGACACAAAAGCCACCACGGTGAGATACTTTTCTGGCTTTCCAGAAGGCCAGGTTTGTGTGACACTCCAGCAGTATTGTCTGCAAAGGCTGTATCACATTGACAACCGAGATCACAAACAGCAACATGACTCCATCTACTGAGAGCTTTTTGCTAAGCTGTCACAAGGCAATCCAAGATGACAAGCAGCTCTCTTGGCCAAGTCAGCCACTGACACTGCTTTCTCTCTCCAGGGTTTTTAACTACAGTTTCCTTCCCTCCTTCTTCTGAAACAATTAATGGACAGGACCTGTTCCAGCTCCAGAAAGAGCTGAGCAGATCCTCCCCACCCGTTCTGCTCACGTTGACAACTTCAGAGGTGCAAATCAGAATTTCCCCGCACAAGCGGCCCCACTGCAACGCTTCGCCTTGGGCAGGGTGAGGTACCTGAGCTCCGCAGAGACCTTTAAATCCACATTCTCCATGGCAACTCTGCAGTATGGACAGTGCATCTGTGCTGGTACCAGCCACGTTTCGATGCACTTCTGGCAGAAGACGTGGTCGCAGGGCAGGCAGACCGGGTCCTTGGGCTCTCCCAGGCAGATCAGACACTTCAGATCACACCTGTAATTCAGTAATGAACACAACTGCTTCAGTATCAAAGGCGTTTGGTAGGACAACAAGATGTTCATCTACAACTAGACCGAGAAGACATAACTTAAGACCTGTTAGATAACTGCTTGGCTTCAGGGTGCAGAATAAAATAGAAGTTATCACTCTTAATTTGGCTTTCATGATGTTCTATGCAGGACTACCTTACAGCCAGAAACATGCTGGCAACACAGGCAGCGTTCCTGCTGGAGCCTGCAGTTTGTCTCAGTGTCACTACCTGCAGAGCCTCTTGCTGACTTCATCTTTACATTGGCACAGCACTTTCATCACTGCCACAAAAGTTGGGTAAGTCTTCATGTCCGAATCGTGCTGAAAGCACTGCAGAGGAGAAGGGCAAAGCTCAATGACTCAGCTCTAATGCCCGAGACAAAAATTCACATCATCAGCAGAGGCGAAGAGGGGAAATCACGTTTGCTTACCTTGGCAAGAAGCAAGGTGTATTTTTTCACTACGTTCTCAAATTCTGGCATCAGTGAGTCGATGCCCAGCAACACGTGCTCTACAAACAGAGACATGGCAAAAACCCGGTTCCAGCAGACTCTGTGGAAAGGAAAGCGTGATTTCAGAGGGCACAATTTTGAGCAAAAAAAGCGCAGTGTCGGGTCTGTGGGAAGATAACGGAAGACTGGTGAGGAGGACTGTGCACACACCCAAGGGGCTTGCAGCTGGGGAGTCAAAAACCACACATATTGTACCAGTTGTTTAGTCTTCTGTGCTTGACAACGTTAATATCTGTGTTCAGATAACACGGGCTTGTGATGGACTTGGAGGCACCCTATCAAACACGCCTGAGATTCCTGCCCTGCTGTGGGAAGGATCAAGGCACAACAGTAGAAAACTACACCCATTAAAAACCCTTGAGACGCAGACGAAAGCAGCCGGTTGGAAACCTCTCCCTCTCTCTGGCAAGGACCGAGCTCTGCAGTGTCTGTGTCCCTGCCTGTGTTGCCTCCACCCGGGTGCTGCTTCAGAGATCCCCTGGTTTGCCAGGTAATGAGAATAAACTTATTCTTCGCATTTAACCCATGGTTTTGTGGTGGTTCCTGTGTCGGCTCACACAAGGCCACTCTGATGATCTCGCTGCTTTGCATGCTCACCACTACAGCGTTTGTGTGCCTCTCATGCAACTTCTTGCCTTGCCCTTTTGGTTCTCAGCCCTGCTTTTGGTCAAGGACAAAACACGCAACAGCCCCTACCACAGAGGGCTTATGGCATAGGAGCCTGTCCTGCACACAGCACTGCAGCAGAATCAAGAGCACTGCAAAGACCTTCTCACACCTCTAACTTCTATATCATAGGAAGCAATTAAAAATAAGTCACGATTAACTATGCTTCCTTCGCACAAAGTCTGTGAGGAACTGGAGTAGCCATCTAGGCTTGTTGTCCAAAAGACAAGACTCAGTCCTAGATGCACTGAGGTTTTCATCTCTCGGTCTTTATACACATGGGATGAACTGGGGAGACATTGCGGGTTAACGGGAACCCAATGAGAGTTTTAAATAATCCCTGAACCCAGCTGGAACGCATTGGATGTCACTGCCAGGTTTAGAGGGAGAGTCTACACGAGATGAGGGGAAAGAGAAGATCTACTTCTTGATGCTCCGTATGCAACTGAGCCTGGTAGGAACCTGGAAAGGTTTGCACAGTCTTTGAGAAAAGCAGCAGCAGAGCAGCTTGTCCTAATACTCATGAACAGCAAGACTGAGCAGATCTGCGGTACACACTCGAGGTCTTGTAGCAGCTGATGGCACCGACTCCCACTCCTCTGTAAATCCTTCTCTCTGCAGAGGAATTCAACAGGCATGCGAAGGCTCTTCACCTTCTGCAGCCAGATCTCGGGACGGGCTGTCTGCACGTGCGTCTCCAGCTCTTCAGCACACACCATTGCAGCAAGCACATCTGAAAGCTGCAAACACACACGGGGGGGTGAGGGGAACAACAGTCGCGCTTCAGAATGATTTATGAGCCTCGGGCTCTCAATCTGGTGTGCTATAGCACATGTTCTGCTGAGTAATGTTCTACTTGTTTATCTTAAACACTGAAATTCTCACGCTCGTGGCTTAGATCATTAGCACATCCTATTCACTGAAAAGAACACAAGGCAAACTATTTAAAATCTATTTTAAATTCTAACACAGCAGATTATTCCTAGTGCTAAGGATCCAGACTGAGCCTGCGCTTCCCACTTCACTGCTGCTGAAATCCAAAGGGGACTGAACATCAGCTAACGCAGAGCTCTCTGCTGGGGCTGAGGATCACAAAGTGCCTGGCAGGGACTCTACCATCTCCGAACGCGGCATTCCAGGTCCTCCCTGGTTCACAAGGTAGGCGACCACACGGGGGTGTACAGCCAGGATCCTGGAAAAGTTCTGCAGGCGGCTCTTGAACCGATTGTAGCCGAGGTGGACCCAAGGCAAGGATGGCACCATCTCCTCCCTTCTGGGAGACGCCGCCTTCCATTCCTCTATGCAGGATAGGAACGCAACGCGCAGACACTGGAAGTTCAGAAGAAAATGGTTAAAATCAAAATTTAAACAGAACAGAGCATTCATAAATCGTTTTGTGCTGGAAATCCTGGCAAAACTCTGAAAGAAGTGAATCAGTACTTTACAAATACAGCCTTAAATGTGTCATTTTTTACAGATGCTCCTGCGTAAGCACTTTTTGGAGCAAGGTCTCAGCAATTTCAGCAGCCATTCAGTAGTAAATGCATCTGCTTTGTGGCTACCTTGCTATGAATCCGTCTCAGAGGGGGATTTTGCCTGAAAAGGCAAGACTGGTACAAAAGGCCATGTTCTCAGGCATCATCCAAAGGGTTTCCAGCTCTTGCTCCAGACACTGACCTGCAGCTCCTCCACAGAGGACACACCAATGGCCAAGACAATAAAGTCTGTGGCATAGCACTGGAAAAGGCATAGCACTGTAAGAGCTTCTCTCTGTCTTCCTTGCTCAGAGCAGAGATGAATTTTCCCAGTGCAGTTTCCTGGAAGATATCCACAAACTTCTCGGCTTGGTCTGGAAAATGAGAATGCAGAGAAAAGCTGAGTATGAGGAGGAGGCTGGCACTGACACAGCCTGTGTCCTCAGGACACTGACACCTCTTCACTGATGCACAGAGGACTCCTCAGTCGAGCACTAACAAGGGCTTTGAGGCCAGGCACCAGCGCTGTATTTATGGACTCTCACTTTGTCATTAACCCTTGGCATTTCCACAGCATTTTGAATACAAGGGCACAGAATACGTGAGAAAGACAGATAGGTAGTACCAGAGAAAAAGTAATTGTGCAAAGTTCTGCTGGCTCACATGAGCACAGAGGGACTGAGGGTGACCCCAGGGTCACAGAAAGGTAGAAACATGGGAGTGACAAACCAGAGCTTACAGGGCAGGTGGATGGAGATGCTTGGTGTCACGAGCTGAAGTCAGGCTCTCACCTTCAGTGTTTTGCATGTATTGAGCTTCCAGCCACATCTCATCCAGGTACTCCTTTATCCTCCAGCTGAAGGGCATCTCATTCCCAGTATCAGCAGACACAGTCATGTTGTTCTGCACCAGAATTATCTCTGGCTGCGAGCTACGAGATTAAGAGGTCATTAATGCACTGGGCTTTTGCCTGGGAAACACATTCAGATAGAGGCAGGAAGCTGCAGAAAGCAAAGAAATGAACCCGAGAAGGGGGTGAGGGAAGGCGAAAGAACTGGAGGACTCACTAATACAGCTCATCCTGCCAACTCTGTGGCATTAGGACTTACTCAGTAAGTGTTCCCTGGCAAAAGGGCTGCAGTGGCAGGGTTCAAGGGCTGGGTAAGAAGTGTGAGCGTGCCAAGAGCCAGAAAGCAAAGCCCAGGAGTCCTGGGGACAAGGCAGAAAGAACAGACTTCTGAAGTCACCGAGAACCGCCCTGCTGCTGCCTTAGGGAGCAACCAACAGGGCTCATCTCCCGTGTGGATGTGAAGCCAGTGCTGGACTGGTCCCAGTGCCGCCAGCCAAGCCCTGCTGCTGCTCTCTGCAGTGGCTCACCTGTTGGTACCCACACCGTAAGGGACACTCAGGAGTTTCGTGTCGCTGAAGATGAACATCCACAGCTCCGTCACCCACTCTGCTGCCGGCCTGACCAACAGCTCCAGATTGCCATTCCTGTCTATGACAGCAATCAGGAGAGCCAGGAATGGAGTGATCACCTTCTGGACTCGCTTCCACAGGGTGTGCCTTTGGAGCAGAAAGAGACCGAGAAACCCAGAGGGAAGGTGAGCAACAATATCAGCAAACCAGGAGATGGCTGTCCTGAAAAACTGCTGACATCTGCATGTGAGAAAGCCCTAATCCTGCCTTTAAGGGGAAAAAAAAACCACTTCCAACAAACCCCCTACACTCCTATCGCTCGTGGCTCATCTGTAATCCCACTGCTCCACTCCCAGCACTTGTGCATGCATTGCTGTCCCAGCACAGCCCATTCAGCTCTAAGTCACCCTCCCTCAGCAGCCAGGAGAGGACAAAGCCACCCCCAGCACAGCCTGGGGACGGACACTGAATATTCAGATTGCACACAACTGCTGTCTCTGCTGCACAGTGGCCACTTGCAGAGGCTTCTTGGAAGCCTGCAGGTTACCAGACATTGCTGCTGTCCTCACCTGAAGGTGCCTGCCTCCTGGAGAGCGCTGAGGTTGGAAGCCTCCCGAAGCACCCAGTTTTTTGGGTGAAGGGAATTTTCTTCTTGCTTTCTCAAAAGGTTGGAGAGACGAGCCTTTGTTATCTTCAGGAAGGAGGCTAAAAAACAACAGAGAACTTGAGTTTCCTCTTCTCCTGGCATTGGATCCAAATCCAAATGTCACACCAAGTTGTGTGACAACTGTTCCAATAATCTGCCAACTGGGACGAAAAAAAAATAGCCACCAGAGCTAGCACAGACAGAGAAAAAGCCACAACCTGAACTCCAGGAAAAGCCCTGCAGCCAAAGGAGTGACAGACTGGAGCACAGACACACACACTCTTGGGAGATGGCCTGGGAGATCCGCTTGTCTACACTACAGCAAGGACCTTTGTGTCCTCAGTGAATGAGCCTCCAGGTTGTGGTGGTTTAGGACCTCAGGGACACCACCTGGTGCAGCCAGGGAGCACATACCTTTCAAGTCATCCTCTTTGGACAGAAAGCCAAGGAGAATCTCGATTCGCTTTCTGCTTCGACTGAGATCTTCATTTTGGTCCCGTAGCATCCCCACAGCACTTTGCACGCAGGTCCTCAGGAGTACAGTGGTGTCCAGGATCTCACCCTTCCCAGAACAGGTGAAAACGTTCATTACTCTTCAGTTTTACACCTTTGCCCCCAACACATCACTCTTAAAATAATTACAGTGCTCTCCAGAAAGGGCCTGTGCCCCTTGCGGCCCATCTCCCCGTTTTCCTCTCATCTGAGGCTGCAAATTTAAGTTCTTCCTTTGCTGTCAAGTACATGGTGCCACTTCTGTGGCCCTTTCAAACTGGCATGCAAGACAGCATTTGTATTAAGATAAGACTCCTGCAGAGGAAAAACTGAGCAGTTCAGGGAGAAGGCTTCAAACGCACTCCTCGATCACAAAGCACACGCGGCTGGAGCGGCAGGCTCAGGATCACCGTTCTCAGCTTCAGGGTGCACAAAGACAACAGAAGCTTTGAAAACTGACTTTTAAAAACTAGGAGTATGACATGACCGAGGAATTAGAGGGTCCTTAGAGCGGTTTACTTCTGTAGTGATGCTGAATTTGACCGGGGAGCAGGGGGAGAAATTTGTGTCTGACCATTAATGTCCCTGACGCAAACAGTATTCCTGGTGGGTTTCAAGTGAATGGGGATGCAAAGGGTGTGCTGCACCACAGTTTGACAACGGGCAGAGAGCCACACCAAGCTGAGAAGCAAACAAATGTATTCTGAACTCACCTCGCAGTGCTCTGCTGCGGGCACTGGTGTTTCAGCCTCCCCCTTGCCTTCCTCCTGCTCTTGCCCTTTCACAGGCAGAGCTGCAACTGAGGTGCAGAATTTTTATTAGGAAGAACCGGTGCACTTCTGCATCGGTCAGATAAGAGTTTATTTAGCAACCGCATCGCAGAGCGGCAGAACATCTGTCAGATCCATTATCACCTGCATGAGTAGCTGACATCCACCTCTCTAAACACAGCCCCAGCTGCTGGGGCTGCCAAGCTGCACACAGCAAGAGCTGGAAGCAATAGGGCACTCAGAGCTAACACACGAAGCTCTACCAGAATCCTGAAAGGCAGCGTGGTGAAAGGAAAAAGCATAAGAAAAAACCTGAGAGGAAAGAAAAGGTCTTTTCTAAAGTCCCTACAGGTTTAGGTGAACACATCTATATTCATGCAAGTGAGAGATTTTCTGGAGTGACTCCTTGTCAGTGGTCTCTGTCACGCAGCATCTCCCGTACTGAGACAGAGCACTGGGTGTTGAGCTGTGCAAATACCAGAGTTTTGTCAAAAGAAAAAAGGAAAACTACCAAATTAACTTGATGACCCAATGCTGCAGTAACAAACTAAATAGAAAGACAGGTTGGTAGCCATGTTGTAAAATAACAAACCAAACCAAACCAAAACCCAACCCAGATGCTGAGCAGGGGAAGCCATCAGACACGTTGTACCAGGCAAAAGTCCTACCAGCACCAAGTCTGGGACTGCATCTCCCCTTTTCCCCAGCAGCACATCAACAGCATGCAGCTCACCTTTGGTTCTACCCGAATCCTGGCAGAAGATCTGGCTGATGGTGAGGTTCTGCAGGGCAGTCATGTCAGAGATCATGTCTTTGGATCTGCGGAGATCATCTATATGCACCGACTGCCACAGCCCTAGAGGCGGAGAACCAAAGAAATCATTTCATGCCTGCAGCACGCTCTTCTAGAAGAGCTCCTCAAGAAATATCTCCCTGTGGGCTAGCAGTTCACGTTCAGAGTTTGGTTAATCCCATATCTCGATGTAGGGAGAGGAAGCAGCAGTTCACTTGGAGCATGCTAATACTGCCCTGACTGACACAGCCTGCACACTACCAGGGCTTGGCGGCTCTTAGAGCCCACCACACACAGCAGCAGCCTCGCTGCTGAAAGCAGAACACATAAGCACAAGCTCAGGAGTGTCCTGCAGGACACCATGCAAATGCAGTTGACATCAGTTAGGACAGGGAACTGCTGGAGAGAGTCCAGCGTAGGGCTACAAAGATGATCAAGGGAGTGGAGCATCTCCCTTATGAGGAGCGGCTGAGGGAGCTGGGGCTCTTTAGTTTGCAGAAGAGGAGACTGAGGGGAGACCTCATTCATGGTTATCAATATTTAAAGGGTGAGTGTCACGAGGATGGAGCCAGACTCTTCTCGGTGACAAACAATGATAGGACAAGGGGTAACGGACACAAACTGGAACACAGGAGGTTCCACTGAAATTGGAGAAGAAACTTCTTCTCAGTGAGGGTGACAGAGCCCTGGCCCAGGCTGCCCAGAGAGGTTGTGGAGTCTCCTTCTCTGCAGACATTCAAAACCCGCCTGGATGCCTTCCTGTGTAACCTCATCTGGGTGTTCCTGCTCCGGCAGGGGGATTGGACTGGATGAGCTTTTGAGGTCCCTTCCAATCCCTAACAGTCTGGGATTCTGGGATTCTATGATCAGTTCGTTTGCTGCTCTCCAGCTGACCAGAAACAGCACTCAGCTGTCAGTGGGCAGGGCAAGGTGCTCGCACAGAGGAGGACTCGGGGTACTGAGCCCCAACGGCCAGCCCTGAAGCAGCTCTGGCAACCCAGCGGACACACCGCTTCCAGATTTTAATCATTCAAAATGTGAACAAGAGAAGTGTTGCTCTGGGATCTTTGCCTGAAGCCAGCTGGAGAGTGAGGAGCGACAGACGGCCGGACCCACCTCCATGGCATCCCACGTAGGACGTTCCTCCATCCACCCGGGAAAGCTTCATAATGAAGTAGACGAAGACAGAGACTTCTCCCAGGCCCACCTTGTTGATTTCGTTAACAACGGTGTACCTACAGCAAGGAGGAAAGGCTGCTGACTTCATGGCCACAGGTCTTTCCTCTATGAGAGGACACGTTTCTTTCTCACACAGACACACACGATCTGCTCACCCCTTCCTCCCTGCCTGCCACCCTGAGCTATGATGCTAACCCTGATCCTCAGCTCTGCAGGACTCCTGCAGTGGCAAGAATTCATGCTTCAAAGGGGATTAACTGGTAATTCGACCCAGCTTAGTTTATTTTAACTTGGGTTATGAATTATAATCTGAAATACGGTGTTTCTACATTAATTCCACTAGAGAATAAACCAGGACTGCACATTCCTGGTTCTGAACTCCCCAGAACAGCAGTAATAATCACACAGGGGTGAGGAGTCACCAAGCAGGAAAACCACTTCACACTTGACTTACTTGGCTGAGGCGATGAGCTGGGCATTCTGAGAGCCATCTTCAAAGTCTGTCTGAATAATAAGGACTTTATTTCCTGACGTGGCATCAAGGAAGTCTCTAAAGAGGGAGAGGGGATTTCAAAGAAGTCACTAGGTGTAAAACCAAGACATTACAGACTGCAGAAGTAGTCACTCCACATTAGCCTTCGCTGCTGCGGGCAGGAGAGATTAAAACACCCATCCTATAGGGATGGCATCACTTCCAAACCCCATCTCAGCACGATGGAGTTAACGCAGTTTGCACTGAGCAGTCCACTGCTCAGCACAGCACAGCACAGCCTCCAGCCTCCCTTTCCCATATGTGCTACTCCAAATGTTCTGCCCACGCCTCTTCCACCCCGTGACCACCCACGCAGAGCGGCAGAATGCAAACCCAGGCTCACCGGATGCCCTTCACAAACGAGTACTCCGTGTCAAACTGCTGCAGGAACAGGATTTGAGGCCTCTGCGCTTTACCCTGCACTTCTTTCTCCAGGAGAGTGGCGTCAGCACTGGTGAGAAGCCTCGAGAAGGTGGTGACCTGGGAGCGGAGATGTAGGTTTGGCCTTTGCTCAGGAATGCGGTAGGAAGGCAGTTGAGACTTACAAGTCCATGGCCCCAGATGCTGCTAGCTTGCTGCAGAGCGCCCAAAAAACCCATTTATTTGCCCTGCCAGTATGCAAAGGGAGAGGGAGAAATTCTCCAGGCGTTCTCAGCTGAAGGTCTTTAGTCTTGGTACCAGGCATGAGTAAACCAGAGCTGTCCCACTAAAGGCCCATGAGATCTCTGGCTGTTTGAGGCTCAGCTGGGTTCAAATCTTTCACACCTTTAAGACCAGAGGCGAGCACAAAGAAATGAGGGTCCAAAGGCTCCTGACAATGTTTTCTGCAGCCAGGAGCCTGTTAAGCTGCCCGAGTTCATGGAGACAGAGCTACTTCTAAAGCAGAGACACATATCAAGTGCCCAAACTCACTTAAAAACCTGCTTGCCAGGGAGCATCAGATACTGCTCCACACATAGCAGAGGTACTGGCTTCTCCAGGCTGCAACAGCACTCCTGTGGAAACCCCCACCTCTGCACGCCTGGGCACGGCTGTTATCAAATTTACTTCAGTGTAGCCAAAACGCAACCCCAGCAGCATAAACCAAACCCCTCAGTGCAGGCCGGGAGGGTTTTAAACGGCCACTGCAAGGTACTCACCTCTGTAAAGACCGTTTGGTACCCGGAGCCGGCGCGGACGTGAGCTCGGAGGAAGTCTGCGAAAGACGTGTGCTGCTGCTGCTTGAAGTACACGTCGGCCAGCGGAGCTGCCATGAACAACCCCACGGAGCTGCAGAGGCGGATGACGGAGTCGGGGGTGGCACAGCTCAGCAGGGCCAGCTGGGCTTCCCTCTTCACGCAGGACAGGAGCTCGGGAGGGGCACAGGCCGCTTTCAGCCTCTCCGTTGTCTGCAGGACCACCGAGGCACAGGTATCGGCGTGGTAGCCCACGAACACATCCGAGGGGCTGTATTTCTGCTCGCTGATGAAGTGCTCTTCCGCGTTGGCCACGGTGAACTCGTCCACCCACTTCTTCAGCTCTTTCACCACTTCTCTCTGCCCCTTGTCCAGGACAGTGCTGATGTCCAGGTAGTGCTTCTCC
The DNA here is from genome assembly GCF_000695765.1 of Mesitornis unicolor. Taxonomy (NCBI): domain Eukaryota; kingdom Metazoa; phylum Chordata; class Aves; order Mesitornithiformes; family Mesitornithidae; genus Mesitornis; species Mesitornis unicolor. The sequence goes on from NW_010167280.1 coordinate 24,970, forward strand.
AGCCGGTTGATCAGGGGGATGGGGAAGTGCTTATACACCACCTCCTTCTCCTCGATGACTATCAGGCGGAACTTGGGGTGCACCCGGCACTTCACCCGGTGGGTGCCCAGCCCCAGGTCGACGTACTTCTGCCCGGCGAGGTACACGTAGTATTGATTGAGGGCGTCGTAGAGGCTTTCGTAGAGGTTCTGCAAGTTGAGGAGCACCACCATTTGGCCGGTTTCCATGCAGACCTTCACCCGGTTGATGTTCTTGCATATCTGGGTGTACTCTTGGTCCTTAGGGAAACTGGAGCCGAAGATAATCTCTGGCTGTTGGCGGGCAGCAAAAAAAGCTTGCTGGAGGATCTGCAGCGCTGCGTAGTTCTCAGTCAACACAAGCAGGTACCTGCAGTCCCCATCCTGATCGCTGCTGTAAATGTTCCGCCGTACCAGCTCAATCCTACTGACGTCGTGAGCATCGATTTCTCCCTTTTCTGGTAGCTGCGAGGTGAATATTTCCAAGGCGTTGATGTCATCTTTGCCACCAAAGTTACGAAGGACAACCTCGGCTACGTCTCGAGGTGTCGGCTCGCTTCTGGAGCCCTTAGCTAAGGCAAAAAACATCTTTATGAGGCTGTAGTAGTCACGCAGGCCAAAGAACTCCCGGTCTTGGGCCTTGCAGATGTTTTCATACGCGTCTGCAAAGTGACGAAAATACTGTTCGATCTTCTGCAAAGCCCCTCGTGCCGAGCAGCAAATCCCCTTGGCGCTTTCTATGAGCTCCTCTTTGCTGGGGTCGCCACGCGAGACGAAGATGCCTCGATTCATTTTAGCGGGATCCAAAGCCCAGTTGGAAATCCCGATGAAGCCAACCTTTTTGTGAGGGAGAGGGACATCGTCTATGCAGCCGTCTTCCAAAAGCGGATGCAAAGTCTTCAAGGGCATTTTGGGAGAGTCTTCTGCCAGCCCAATCTCATCCAGCACCACCACCGAGACGTACTCCTCCAAATTCTTCCCTTCCTGGAACCGAGCACAGTGCTTGAAAGTGCCAATGATTCCCTCTGGAGTGGAGAGGGGGCTGCACTGGAAGGACACCAGGTGGATCTGCTTCAGGTCCTTGAACAAATCCGAATGGGCTGCTTGGCCCTGCATGGCATCGGCCACGATGGTTTTCGCAAGGGATTTGGAGCTCCCGGGCTTCCCAACGAGAAAAAGAGGGATTTTCAACTCGATGCAGATGACCATCATAAAGACGTTTTCTTTCAGGGCCAGGTTTCTCGCTATGGTATCTCGGAGGTGCACACAACTCAGGAATAAGTCCTGCATCAGGGAGATTTCTTCCAAGATCTTTTTCTGGGTGTCGTAAGGTTTTGGAAGGACCTGGCTGATAGCGCTCCTGTACGTCTCCTTCTTTTCCAGGGACGCGTGGTAGCAGACCCCGACTGCCAGCACTAAGGCCCAGATAACGCTGTTTCTCTCGGCTGTGCTCTTTGGAGCCCTCTTCTCGGCAAGGTACTTCTCCAGTTCTCTCAGCAGCAGTTTGCTACGCTTGTAAAACCACTTGAAAACTTCCATGCAGCGCTCCACGTCCCGCAGGCTGACGAAGCTGCACTCGTTGTCCCTCTTCCTCATGTACTGCTGGGAAGCAAAAAGCACTTCTGTAATGACCTGCGCCTCAGCCTGCTTCATTGGGACGTGCTCGGTAACTCTCTGGACGATCTGCTGTATGTACATTTTTTCAGTGAGGTTGTTCAGCTGCCCAAAATCCCACACTAAGGGGACCATGCTGGGGGGGAGCGCGTGGACCCGGTACACAAGCTGTCTCAGTGGAATTGAGCCAAGCTTCTCCTTCGTCTCGTCTGCTTTGACGCGGTAGCCCAGCCCGGCTAACTCCAAGCGCTGAATCATCTTCGGTGTGTGCTTACGGTAAGGGTTGCAGGCCGCTATGATCTGCAAGCCAGAGCACGGGGCCAGAGGCTTCCCCTGCACCGTGCGGTCACACAGAACCTCCTTGATGCTGCTTACGGCCTCGGTTGTGTTGGCTTCGTCGAAAAAGAGCACTGTGTCCAAGCCGTGCTGCTCCTTATTGGCTTTGGCAAGGGCTTCTGCCTCTCTGATCCTGGCATAAATCATCTCGGCCGTCGTACCTCCGTGAACTTTCACGAGCTTCATGTTCTCCACCTCTGCGTTGCTCCGGCGTAGCTCGCACAGAAACTTGATGAGTCTGGTTTTGCCACAGCCCGTTTCTCCCATGATGACAACCGGGATGTTGCATCTGAACCGCATCTCGATAGCCAAGATTTTCAGCACGTTGTCCATCGTGAGCTCGTATGTCTCGTCAGGGTCTATCACCCAGGGGATTCCCAAAACCATGCAAAGCTTCTCCAGCTTCTCGTGACGAGGCAACTGGTCAAACGGGACGTCGAAGGGAACTCTTTGGAGTAACAAGCCCTTGTACAACTGCAAAGTCATCACGTTTTTCTTGATAATTTTCCCGTTCAAAGGATTAATGGCATCAACGCCGTGATGGCCGCTGGGCTGAAAGTAGAAACCGATGAACGTCATGGACACGCGGTCCTCGTTGAAAAACAAATACGGATGGGGCTCGGACTCCCACTTCTTCCGAATGCGGAAAGGCAGCAGATCCTCTTCAGCAACATTCTCCAGGCTGTAAGACTGCCTTCCCGAGCTCTGATCGGAAATGTTCAGCGAGGGCGTTGCAAAATCCCTTGCCATTAAAATCATGAAGCTAACGACAAAGTTTTTGAAACCTTGCAAGGTGTCCTGGACAAAGTCAGGGTTGCAGAAGACAGAAGCTTCACAGTCCCTCAGCTGCACGTTGAGAAACCAGGCGAAGTTTCGGAGTTCTGCCCAGGAGGGATCCGTGACGCCGCAGTGCAGGAGGAGCTGCTGCAGCCACTCCGCCGGGCTCCCCTCCACTGAGTGCGCCGCGTAACAGAACGCGTCCAGGTCGTACCCCTGCTCAAACCTCCTCAGATACTGGAAAGGTCTCTGGAAAGCCTCGCTGCAAAACTCCTCCTCGTCCATTCCTGGGTCTGAAACGTCCCCAAGCTGGCTCCCAAGCGTCTCCATCTCTAGTACCTCCTTGGGAGATCTGCACGTTACTTTGGGGAACACATCGAAGAAATTGTACTTCTGGCTTGCTGGCACCTGGAGTAAAGGAAAAGAAATAAATCTTCATGAAGCTGTAGCCCTAATCTTCTTCAGTTTACTTCATCTGCTCTTACAGCACTCCTGCCTAAAATATCCAGAGCTAACTGAATAACACCAGCTGGCCTACACAGCCCTTTTAGCCAACACTTCTTCCCCTGTCAGTGTCCAGTTCTGGCCCCTCAGGTCAAGAAGGACAGGAACTGCTTGAAAGAGTCCAGCAGGGCCACTCTGGTACTGGTGTGAACATCTCCCTTAGTGGAGCATCTCCTGCTGAGGAGCAGCTGAGGGAGCTGGGGCTCTTGAGCTTGGAGCAGAGGAGACTGAGGGGTGCCCTCATTCCTGGGGATCCATTGGGAAAGGGCAGTGTCAGGAGGAAGGAGCCAGGCTCTGCTCTGGGATGGCCAATGCCAGGACAAGGGGCAATGGTCCCAAGCTGGAGCACAGGAGGTTCAAGCTGAAGATGAGGCCAAACTTTGTGAGTGTGAGGGTTATGGAGCATGGCCCAGGCTGCCCAGAGAGGTTGTGGAGTCTCCTTGTCTGCAGACACCCAAAGCCCTGGCCGTGTTCCTGTGTGACTGCTCTGGTGATCCTGCTCTGGCAGGGGTTGCACTGGGGGAGCTTTCCAGGGCCCTTCCAACTCCTCACATTCTGTGATTCTGTCCATCACTTTCCCCACCTAAAGGGCACCACAACAATCAGTGCTACTTCCTCCTGCAGTCTCCTTCCCGTAACATTGGTCCTTCGTTACCTCCAGCCCCTTCTCAGTACTTAAAGAAAAAGAAAACTAAACCTAGGACACTGTTGTTATTGATCCCCATCACACTCTGTTCTCAGAGCTGCATAGAAACATTACAGTATTTTCAAACATGCGAAGAAACATGAGGAAGATCAGACGTTGCGGTTTTCTGTTTGCACTAACAGGCCTTCAGAAACTACCAACCCATGAAAACCCCAACAGGGACTATTTACTGCCTAGTTTTGATATCACTTTGTGATGGAGATGCACAGTACACCCCAACACAAACAGGGAGTTTACAGTCTCTACAACTCCTGTGCAGCCACATACAGACATAGGTGCGAAGTGACTGAGGAATTCAAAGAAATGAAGTATTGCTGTGTACATACGTGTCTCGCTGCTGTCTTTGGCACTGGTGGTACCTCGAGGATTTCAATGATGTACAAATGGCACTTCTGTCGTAGCCACATATTTCCATTATTATCTGTCAGATACTGCAGAACCAGCAGCTTGAAGAGAAACTCTGGAATTCCACTTCGTACCTATCACAAGAAAAGACACAAATGCATTTCCTCTTCGTTTACTCATCATAAGTTCACAGAATAGAGGAGTTGAGGGTGGAAAGGGGCTCTGGAGAGCACCTTGTCCAGCCCCCCAAGGTTGGGCTGGTTGCCCGAGACCGTGTCCAGTCAGGTTTTAAATATCTCCAAAGCTGGAGACTGAGTAACCTGTTCCAGACTTCAACCACCTCAATGGTAAAGAGGTGTTTATGAAGCAGGAGCTTTAGAGAAACAACTTCGGCAAGGATTCGTGCAGAACTTCCGGCACAAGGCAGCTGTGGATGCACTCACCGAAGAGGTGACATCAAAGTGGAATATCATGGGCTTTGTCTGGTGTTGTCTCTTCAGGTAAGGCAGAAGAGACTTGAGCACTTTGTCTTCATCCACTTCTGGCTCAATTAGTCTGATGGTTTTCAGAAGATCTGTACAGTCACGCTGCTCTTCTTGCAGTCTCTCATGTAGCCTCTTCACATACAGAGATTTCCCTGTTGTATTAAAAAACCACCAAAAGAATTAGTGCCATCTATATCAAATACATCATATTAAGGTCATAATGGAAAGAAGGAAGTCAAATGCTTAGGTTCCCTACCCCCTGACATCTCTGAACCTTCCTAAAAGGCATTGCAGAAGAAGAAAGCCCAAATCTGGCCAGAGGCCTTCCTAGAAGGCACTGCAGAAGAAGAAAGCCCAAATCTGGCCAGAGCAGCCTGGAATCAAAGGCTGTCATTCTCCACACAGCTCGTTTTGCTTCAACTGCCTGAGGAAGGCTTTACTTCTTATTAGGACTTGAATCTACCCTGTTATGTGGTTGTTTCCGGAGTCAACACATGGGCTCAGGGGTGGAAATTGTTGTTGTCACAGATAAAAGCACCCTCAGGTTCCCTATCTTATGCTGCAGAAACTGATTTTGCCAGCACTGGAGCAATGCCGATGACTTGGGTTTGCAGTTCACGGTGGCTGTAGTCTGCCTCTGCTGCTCCCCAGTGAACACAGGGAGTGGAAAGGCAGCTCCACAGCCCATCACGCTCCTTATGCCTATGTGGTGCAGGAGCTGGCTGTGGTAGGTCCATTCCACGGATACTTCCCAGTTATGGATGTCTCCACACCCAACCTCAGCAGTGGGAAAGGTTTGTAATGTGACAAAGAAGGAGGGCGTACATGGCTTTCCAGACTGAAGCTAAGGCAACAGCCATTCACAGGTAACACCCGAGAGCTGCCCTGGATTTCTGAAGTTTGACCAAGGATGCAATTGGTTACCAAACCTGGTTTGGATTTTCTCACTAACAATAACGTAGCGCACTTTTCCTTTCGAGCCTGACCTTTTCCATCGGGGTGGCACTGCCACAGCCCAAGAACGGGTGGTGGAAGGAACATCAAGGTCTGCTGTGGCTCCTGTATGCACGCACTGCGAGTACTTCAGCCTCGTGGTTTACACCAGAAACACACACGGCTGGACAGCCAGAGCACCCACGGGACCACAGGGGCCCACAGTTAAACATCAGGGGAAGAACACAGCAACTCTTCCCCAGTATTATTTTCAGTGGTTTGCAGCTCAGGAACTCCAGATCACATCTTTATGTTTAATAGCCCTTGATGGATGCTTCTCTCATGACTACACCTAATCACTTCCTAAGCCTGTGTAAAGCTTTGGGTCTCACAGTTTAACTGAGCGCTGTTTGAATAACCACCTTCTTCTGTTTGCTTTCAGCCCGCCACGTCGTTTTACTTAATGCCCTCCAGCTTTTTGCATTGAGAGACAGCCAACAATCATTTCCTATGCAAGAACAGGCAGGTTTTAACACCCTTGGCCCATCTCACACATGTTTTCCTGCAGGCAGATTTTAACCTCAGGAAGTCAGATTCATCTCACCCAGCACTGGCTATGTAGTTTATGTTCATGATGTAAGTCATCTCTAGAGATGTGTGTCTCAGGACAAGATGAGCTGTCCTTACAGCTCTCACCTCACTCCACTGACTACAGTCTGCATCATTTTTTGACTAGATGCTTACAACAGAGCATGGCCCAGGCTGCCCAGAGAGGTTGTGGAGTCTCCTTGTGTGCAGACACCCAAAGCCCTGGCCGTGTTCCTGTGTGACTGCTCTGGTGATCCTGCTCTGGCAGGGCTTGCACTGGGGGAGCTTTCCAACTCCTGACCTTTTGTGATTCTGTGACTTGGGCAGAAGAGCTGACAAGGTGAACCCCACTCTGGTTTTCAACCCTCAGCAGACCCCACTTTGCATGTCCGTCCTTACCCACGCCAGCTCTTTTGGAGGACACGATCCCAACGCACATACTGTCCTTGAACACAGCAGCGGCTGAGCTGGAGGGCTGAGCGACTCTGTAGTGGTGCTGCAGGTACTGCTGGATCTCGGCGAGTGGCCGCTGGGGTATCATGTGCACTTTGTACTGGCTGAAGATTGAAGGGAGGTAGCTGTGCTCCCTCTCGCAGTTGCACAGAAGGACGAGGCGATAGGCGCTGTTGTAGTGCTGCAGGTGCTGGAACAGCTCCTCCGCTCTGCAGCTGACGTCGTAACTCAGCTCATCCGCGTACAGCATGGTGTAAATCTTCGCTCCTCCGCTGCAGGGGATGAGGCATCTCCTGAGGAAGAGCCCCACTTGCTCGGCAGTGGTCTGAGGAGTGCACAGGAGAACTTCGTCAAAGGTGGGCAGGGGCTGGCTGGGGCTGTTCATGTAAATGGCCAGAGCAGCCGTGAGCACCTCCGCGCGGGGGCACGTGATGAGGTTGGGCTGACCCACGCACAGAAGATCCTGTGGGAAGTCTCGTGTGACGCGCTCCGTCTCCCAGCTGGCCAGGGCCTTCAGCCGCCCCCCAAGCGTATCGATATCCAGGCAGCTGGGGAGGAAGAAGCCCATGCTGCTCATGTAGCACTCCCAGATGTACTCCAGCAGCGCGGGCAGGTCCTTCTCCCACGGCAGCATCACTTGGAAGTTAGAAATAGCCTTCTTTGAGCTGGGAGGCACCTCAATCTGGGAGGACCTAAGGACATCCTGCTCGGTGCAGTTACGTTTTAGGAACGAAAGCATCATCAGGGCGTCCTGGCTGGGCGTCCCCTGCCCCAGCTGTGTGCACAGATAGACCAGCTGCTCAGCAGTGTAGTAGTTCAGGTAGAAATGCTGGAATCGTTTCTCATACATGAAGCTTTTCCAGCTCTCCAGGAAATTCTCCATCGTCTTGCAAAGGCCTGGGAGCACAGCTGCCATATCTCCTTGTTCTTCTAGCACTGGGATGGGTCCCAAAGAGAAGTCGATAAGAACACGGGATTTTCTTTTGGGTGAACAATACACGTGGGCGAGCCAGGAGCGGAAGAGCATGTTCCCAGCTGAATAAAGGTCTATAAAGGCCTGTGCAAGTCTTTGGACATTGGAAAAGATCTGTGTGAGGATAAAGGAGAGAAAAGAAACTAAGCTGATTTATCAAGACAAGTCCCACTCACGAAACCACGGGAAATGCTTCCATTGAGACTGAAGGCTTTGGTCCCAAGCCAGGTGTCAGGCCTTGAACAGTGACAAAAGACAGTGGCTTTTTAACACCACTATCCCCAGGAAGCCAGTGTGGAATCCCCAGCTTCTACAAAAGCACAGCAACCCTCTTGGCCAGGAACATCCTCCGTGCAGCCAGCGGACGCGGTACCAGTGCCCTGTCCAGTCTCCAGCTTAGCTCCACCTCAACAGGGAGCCGAAGAGGCAGGAACACCCGTCTGCCTGCTACCACCCATCCCCAGCAACTCGGCTGCAAACCACAGTCCTAAAAGCTGATATGCAAGGCAAAACCCACCCCCATTAACCCAGTGGGCTTGAAATCTGACCTCCGAGAACTTCTCCACCTCCAAGCCTTGCTCTCCCTTTGCCGACATGAGCATCAGTTTGTTCTGCAGCTCCCGGAGCTCTGCCAGAGAGTATTTCCACAAGGCCTCATTGTCGCCAGAGCCCCCCGGCAAGGAGAAGCGCAGGACGTTGTCCAAAGAGACCTGCCAGGGAGTAAGGCATTAGCACTGCTGTGCACCGAGGCTCTACTCCCGAGGCAGTGCTGTGCCCAGCAAGGGGGGCACTTAGGAGGCAGCAGCCCCCAAAAAGGATCTGTGCAGAGTGGGAGAAAAGCCACAGCACATCTGTGACTGTGCCAGCAGCGTTGTCTGCAGGAGGGGAGGGAAAGGCCAGCAGCCTCACCTTCTGACCGTCAGCTGGTGCTCTGATAACGTAGATTCCTCTGCTGTTGATGGCAGCTGCCAGGGACAGCGAGGACAGCTCCACAGAGCCATGGCTCTCTTTCACTGTTTTCAACCACTCTAAGTCGTGAGCTGAAGCACACTGTGGGAAGAGAAGAAACGGCGCTGCCCTAATCGCTCTGACTTGGCACTTCTTGCAGGATTAAGGCTGTGCTCAGGACAAACAGCTCGGCTTGGCATAAGAGTTTCAGGCTGAGGAAGGGAGGAATGGCTACTGGCCACAGCCTGATCTTTACCAACACCATGGGAGGCTGAACAAACAGAGCCCACAGTGCTTCAGCACCTCTTGCTATAGAAAAACCCTGCGCAAAGAATAAGACAGAGCTCCCAGCCACCTGCCTTCCCTCTTTTGCACCATCATTCAAACACTTGCTGCACCACATCACACTTCACAGCCTCTGCAGTGCTCTGGAGAAATCCATGCTATGCCACTTACAGTTGCTGTAATGAGGTTTTGTGCCACAGAAACAAGGTATTTTTCTTCCAATAACAAGAGCTGTTGTGCTGTCCTTGTGCAGTCGATCTCACAGCCGCTCTTGGAAGGCAGAAATGCAGGAGGGTGCAGACAGGACCTGCTCCAGCAGAACTCACCAGTTTCTTGGGAAGATTTTCATCACTGTCCAGGGCTCGCCACAGCTTCTTCAAGCAGTTCATGAAGTCCTCAAACCCCGACTCCTGCCTAAGCTCATAGAGCAGGGAAGAGTAGCCATGCACGGTGTCATGGAAACACGCCACACGGTCCACATCCATGTCATTCTCCCCAGCAGAGATGGACGCCAAGTCTACGAAGACCTTCAGCTCATTTATATCTTAAATGAGATAAACAGACGAATGAACAACAAATGAGGCAGCTTTAATGCAATCCCACACCACCGCCTTTCACAGAAAACGCAGAAAGAACACCTCTGAACAGCACCTCCTGTGCAGCTTCCCTCCACCCATCCTTCACTGGGGGTTCATCCGCACTACCGACATCCCTGGCCCTGGCTTTTCTCCGCATTGCCACGAGCAGCAGCGTCACAGCCAGGATGGAAGCAGTGCAGAGGTGTGTGTCTCTGGGCACCTAACACAGCTGAGCCGGCAGGCACACGAGTGATGAGACTCTGAACAGCAGCAGCTCCCACGACCCTTCAGCCCCAGCCCAGCCATGGGGCAGGGTAGCTACTGCGTGCTGCACAAGACTTCAGTGGCACGAGCGTGCTTAGAGAGACTGCTTCATAGCATGTTCCTCACCAAAACCCCTCCGAGATGGCTGCAGCTGTCAGTACCAGAAGATGCGAAAGGAAAAAGCAGATGGGCCAGGGATATGCCATTCCTCCTGCCCCCACACAAGCTGGCACCCCTCCTAGTACTATCTGCCTACTTTCTGGGTGAGCAGCACACACCTTTCAGTGCTTCTCTGACCCAGCAGACAAACTCCTTCTGCTGGGCCAGCTCCCTCAGACACTCGCGACGGTTCACAGTGATCCCCTGCAGCAGTTTCTTGGCATGCATAAGCTCAGGGCTGATGGAGTCCAGCTTTTGTGTCTTGTATGATTCAAGCTTTTCTGTCTACAAAGCAAGTGGTGCAAACAAACATTCAGTCTGGAAATGGGAAATACAACCCTGTTCTGCAGCAGGAAAAGGAAAGCTCTCTGCAAAGCCACAGCCCAGACAGAGGAATACCATCTTCTCTGTTTTAAGACTATGCAAAAGCACTTGGTTTGAACACTTAATTTATCTCAAATAAGCATTTTGAGACTGTCCAGAGCCATTCCCTGACTGGGACAGACTTGCAGGAAGGTTCCAGCTTACCCAAGCTTTCTAGCCAACCCCCCCACAGTACAGAGCTGAAGGGGTGGATACTCACTATGTCCAACAAGTTTTCCAGGATACTGAAGTCACCAGAGAGGTTTAAACTCTCTTTGACGTTGGCAATGATCTTCGCAGCATCAAAAGATAAATGCATCTCGTGGTATTGCTGGATCTGCCGAAATCGCTGATCAACCCAGCCCCTGTCTTCTCCAGGCCTAAGCTGACATATGGTATCTAGTTCAGTTTTGATATCTTCAGGTTGATTTCTGAACTGCTGGAAAATTTTATCAACTGTGGAAAGCGTGAGACTTCCAGATCTGAGATCACCGTACAGCCTTTCATATCTCTTAAAACAAGGGGAGATTATACTGCTGAAAACTTCATCAAGTTCCAACGCAGGAACAAAGTTGTCCTCCTCTTCTGAACTTCCAACCTCCTCTCCTGAAAATTCATATTCCTCTTCTGAATTTTCGTACTCCTCTCCTGCCTTCTGCGCTGCTTCCTCCCAGAACTGCTGGAAGATCAGGCTGTCCTTGAAAGAGTGCATTTTCTGGGCAGATTCTTTCAGCTCCGGGCTCAAGCTGTAGTAGGTCTCTGTCGGTCTCTTCGTCATGTTCACAACTGTATTTAGTCTTTTCGAGCTAAGATCTTCCAAGTGTTGGGATTCCACTGCACCTACATTCACTTTAAAGCAGAGATAGGTCAGAGATGGATCGGATGTCCAACCTGCACCCAGCTTACTTCACCTAATTCACTAAGTCACAAATGCTATTGGGCATGTGGACTCCTACAAATGTCATCTGGTGCACAAGCACTCATTTGATCCCCTAAATGCTCTAGGTTTACTTCCCCCACCCCTTGCTGTGGTTTCTGAGAAGAGGTTAAAGTCGTTGCTTGTTAGGACCTTTGTGAAACTCAGTTGCAGACTCAGCAATCCCACAGATAAGCAGAAGGCCCGAGCACATTCTGTGAAGATCAATGGTATCCCCCAATCGAACAGAAACCTCTTTGTCTGTCCTACTGACCCTATCTAGGAATGTCCGGGGATGAAACATCGGTATCCTGTGTTTGTGTAGCCAAAGATGTTTAGAGAAATAGTGCTGATAATGCCCAATTAGCACAATGAGTGACAAAATACATCTGCTTCTGGGAGAAAGGTGAAAAGTTTACAGCGATGAAGACCATGAGCCTTCATCCCCACGACCCTCCAAAGACCACCAGAGGGTCGCAGGGCACAGGCCCAGATAGGAGGGGTTGTATGCTAATGATTTTTGGAGGAAACCCTGCTTCATATTAATGAGTTCTCAGATATCTCATGAATATGTATGATAGGGAGCATATAAACAATCACTTTGTAATGGGAAATCGGAGTCCTCCCAAGGAATGATCCTGGGGACTCCCTGTGCGTAATAAAGAATTCCTGCTTTCTAAAACTCAAAGAGGAGTCTTAGAGAGTGAGCTTATTTTCCAGTGTTCTTGGAATCAGTTCAAATAAAGCCTGTTTACAAAGCCTCGTCATTTCCCAAGAAAATGATGTTTTCTGGAGTTGCCACTTGCAAACCGCTCCCCAGAACTCTACCTTTCACAGCTGCCTGCACCTTCCTACACATGTTCAGAAAGGTGCCTATTGCTTTTTTCTCTTCTCTGAGAAGCGCTACTTCTTCTTGCCTCCTCTGCAGCAACTCTTCCAGTTGTCTCTGGAATACTTCTCTGTCTTCACATAACATCTGCTGGTGCTCTGAAAGAAAACTCGTCTGTAGTCACAAGGCCGATACTTCCCCATCCCCTGCACCCAGAACTCAGGTTTGGATTTGCAGAGTCACAAAAACAACACAGTGAAACACAAACCAGAGCCGGGAGCTCCACATAAAGGACAAAGGCTAGGGCAGCACTGCTAACTGCTGAAGCACCTAATTAGCGTTACTAATCACCCAATCAGCTTAACAGAGCAAGCCATCGACCACTGCAATGATGCCAACAAGGCCACTTTGAATGGTGCTCTTACTTATCTCCCAGATACAGAGGAACTGTTTCTCATGCTGGAAAATCGCTTCCAGATGTTTCACTCGGATAGACCCTTTCTGGATGTCATGGGTGACACTCGTAAACACAGAGTCTGCTGTGGCCATGATATTCTTTGCTTCATCTGTAAGTTCTTCCAGGAGCTTGGCGTTTGTTCCTGTTCAGAAACACAGCATGTCAAACCGAGAGAGGCCCTGCCTCCCAAAAGCTAGGCAGGATCAATAACCAGTCAGCAGAAGGCAGAAGGCGAGGCAGAGAACAGCTCTTTATAGAGCCCCATAAACACAAGTGCCGGACGTACCATTAAAGCTGAAGATCCGTTGGATGTCAGGCCACGTAAGCACATGGTGCAAAATCTCGTCAAAATTCTCAGACTGCCCGCTCTTGATGGGCCACGACTTCACAATAATAGCGGACACGAGCTGGCTGAACCGGCCCAGGTTGCAGGAAGATAACTTCTCAAGGAGATTGCTCTGAGTCTGCACAAGGCACACAAGACCGACAGGAGGAAGGCATCAATGTTTTGGGTTACACAGCCTCAGGTTCAGGCACTGATGTCAAGAAGTCACATCCCCACTGCTGAGGCACATCCCAAAACAGCCGTATGACGTGACTGACACCAGAAGCCACGCTGGCAAAAGCATTACAAGTGTTTTTCATGGACCCTCTATCAGTGGATCCTCATTTCTTGATTTCTGGTCACGACCTCTTGCTGTCGGTTCGACAACCTTAAGCAATCCACAGCAACTCAAGCAATGAGAATGCGCCGCTCTCCTTCCACCACAACGCGCATCCCTGCACTATACAACAGCATTTCTATGTAACAAGAAAATTGACTTTTCCTTTTCCTACCTTGAGGGAAAATACAATACCTGGCAAGCAACAGCTACAGCCTCTATGGCACAATTACTGAAACACCACTCGATGGAAGAGTCCAGCTGTGAAAACTGGTAGTGCTGACAGCAGTAGACCAAGATCTGGTTAAATGGAGGCTCCTACAGAGCAAAAGGGAGATTTCATATCAACTTAAAAGTTGCCAAAGCATTTCTTCTGAAAGCACAGAGTACTGCTATTAAGACAATAACAGGAACTACAGTGAAGAAATTAAGTTTCCTAGTGCAGCCAAGCCCCAGCTCATTTTTCAGGGCCTGGAAGAGATGAAACACAAGTAAATGCTTGGGGAAATCTTTCAGATTGTTTCAGTCTAAAACTTGTGATAACTTAATGCTCATCTCTCCAAGCCAAGCTTCCACCAGGATATATTCATTTCCTGATTATATCATGAAAATCAATAGCTTAGAGAATTTTGCAACTGATGCAGAAAGGAGATGAGAGATTAAGTCCAGTTTAGAAGGGACCCGCACAGCGTGTGCATCTGGGAGCCTGGACCACACACTTTCTGCACGAGTGACGAGACAAGCGCCGACTTTGCTTCTGTAAGTGCCTGGGTGCTTACTTTACACTCGTTGTCTCTTAACACTACAGGGGTGGTAACTGCTCAGAACGTGCAATGTCTTTAAAGCATAAGGATGTTGGACACCGCTAGAAGAGGAGCCAGGCTAGCAGGCTACTGGAGTCTCTGGTGCCAAGAACACAGCATGGTACAGTTTCACGTCTGATCTTTGAGCCCCAGATGATGTTTTTTAACAGCAGTGGCAATTTTTATGACCAAAGCTGCTTGTTCACATGCCCGTTCAAACTACAGAAGAAGCTGGAGCACAGCAGAAGACCCTCTGTCTGCTCTCAACCTGCCCCTCTGGTACGCAGTGACTGCCTGTGGTCCCTCCTACCTCCCGAATTCTTCTCTCCAGATCTGCAAGTAAAGTCTTCTTCCACCTCTCCGTGAACTGCTCATTTGGAAAGCTCATTGTCACAAACACATTCCAGGCCTGCAGGTGAGAAGCAAACAAACCCAAAACACCAAGTGCTGAGATTTAACATTCAAATAAGGAAATTAGAAGAACTATGCCGAGCCATCCAGAAGAAAAAGAGCACTCCCAGAGCTGCAAAAAGGCAGCTTTTAAGCCCAAAGAGTGCCAAAACATCTCGATTGTTAAAGGAGACATTTGGCTGAACCACTCCCCCCTTGATGCTGGGAGCTGTCCCAGGGAGGGCAGGGAGCAGAGTCAGAGTTAAGGACTTGCTCTGTGCTTTGCCCACTGAAGACCTGAAGGACAGCGGACACACAAGGCGAGCACAACAGCTCCAGCTGAGCACCAGCCAGGGGCAGCTCCTCATCCCAGCAATGCCTCTTGCAACAGCTGAGAAAAAGGAGCCATAAGGGAGCTGAGCAGCACCAATTGCAGCCCTGGGCTTTTCAGCCCAATGGTGTTTAAAACGATGCAGCTTCTCATAGTCAGTGCTGCCCGTCCCCATCTCATTCCTTCCCCAGCCACAGTTCCCAGCAAAGAGCCAGTAGACTAAAGATATGGTTAAACTTCAGTAGAACACCTTTCTATTAATATTACTAATTCTGTTGTTCACTATAATTAATTTAATGACAAACCAAAAGCTCCCAATGAAAGGAGAACGTGACATGCTCCAGGTATTCTTTCAATAACTTCTCATTTAAAGCATTTCTGAACCAGGTTCGAGTGTCTCTCAGAGCTTCATTGAATACTTCTACCACTGGCACTTCCTTCACAGCATCTCTTGGAACCTGCCACGCACGGGAGAAAAGTTAAAAGAAGTAAGAGCAGTTCAAGCAGGAGAGCAACGTACAAGTGATTTAAATCAATATTTCTAAATGAGACAGCTTAAATGCATCCAAAGCACAAACATGCCCAGCAACAGAGACCCACCACTACGTGAATAAAGGAAGGCAGGGAAAATGCAGTGCTTACAAATAGTTTGTGCTTAAGAACACTTATTCCAGGAAGTAAAGACAACATATGTCTAAGGGGAAAAAACCCAAAACAGACAAAAACCAAAACCCGTGACAGCCAACCTAAGCACTTACTTTATTGTTAATAACAAGAATAAAAGCCATTAAGTGATTTCACAGGTTTTTCAAAGTACCACAGTCTTGGTTAATTCAGAGTATTAAGGTCTCCAGATTGAGAATGGATACGACCTCAAACCAGTCTGCTGTACCAATTTTTTAATACTTCCAGATATCGCTCTCCTATCAACCCACGAACGGTTCCTTGGTACTCACTGCTGCAGGCTGAAGCTTGGCCACCTGAGAAATCATCATGGCAGAAGTGGCAGGAATCATGAAATGCTTCACATATTTGCAGGCCTTCTTGTGCAGCTTGAGGCAGCAGCTCAGGCAGGACTGCCACGAGCGAGCTTCCAGAGCCCTGGAGGCCAGGCAGAAAGAGGAGGGGTTTCTTTTCTGCTCGGAGGAAAGTTAAATTAAAAAAACCCCAACCCACCCCAAAATTTCATATAGTGTGACAAGAAGGGATTTGTAAAAGCGCGGCTGTCTGACAGAGGGATAGAAATACAGGATTCTGCTACCTGCACAGCCCTCAATGCACACATTCGAGCACAACCCCACCCCGTGGTGTAAAGAAAGATGATGCTCGCACAGAAGCGCGCTTCACTTACCTGGACTGTTTCTCACCCGAGGCACGCAGCAGTGCCTCTAGGAGACTCTCTACTACCTAGAAGGGAAAGACAGAAATATTCATCTGTGGGAGGAATTTTGCAGACTGGTTGGTTATTAGTTGAGAGGATGCTGTGAAAGAAGGAACTCAGTATTCATCTCCATGGCTTCTCCAATGCTTTTATAAGCATGCTATAAAATTACACTGTTCTTTTACTGGATGTCAGAGTCAACATATAGGTGGCTATTTGTCCAAACAAAACCTGCACTTCTTATGGGGTTTAACACTTAGGGGTTTAAAATTTAATGTGAGTAGTTGCAATGTCCAGTTCCTGCTATCCTACAAATACAAGTGTTTTCACAGCAAGCAGGAAAATCTCTCAAAGGCAGCAGCACCTTGCCATACCCAGAAGAGCTGTGAAAAGGGGCACAGGGTAGCTCCGGGCACCCATTTGAGGATCTCAGGATTCAAATATTTGCCATCAGTGACTAAGAGGAAACCCAGATAAGCAGACCCTTCTCTCATCAGTGCCAACAGCATCTTTTGCTACAGATCCACCCTCCCATCTCCTCTTTGGAGTCTCCTACTTCAGAGCAACTGGTTTTGCATGCAGGTAAATGTTAAGCTCTTCGTGCTCTGCCACGCTACCAGCCGGGCAAAGCTGCCAGGACAAACCTAAAAAGGTCAGTGGGCTCCAATCTGTAGCAAACACCTTGAAGAGCAGCTAACAGATCACCGGAGAAGTCTTTTATAAATTCAGGCAGGCTCTGCAGGGGCAGCACGCAGATCCAGGACTTGACCAGAGTCTTGTCAAGCTCCATGAGGTATTTCTTTTCTTTCATTACTTGCAGTAGGGTGCCCCTGGATGGAAGACAAACCAAAACCCTCAGGTTTTCAAGGCACAAAAGGCTAAAAGCTTGTTCAGCCCACAGAGAACTCCTCATTCCTCTGCTTTTTTCATCTACAGCTGAAGATCGGTAGAAGACCGAGACCCCGTAACCACAGAAGCGGTGTCAAACCACTGAGCGGAAGCACTCAAGGAAAATGAACTCCAGGTCTTGCTCAGATTCTGCACAACACATCACGAGCTGCTTTAGCTCACGCCAGGCATCACCACCTTGCAGAATGAAGGCTTGTTTCTGTCTGAAAGGCAACGTACTGCACAGCTTTGCTCAGCAACCAACACAGGCTGTGTTCATGCATCCCAAATATCCACCATCAACATGCTATGCTGCTTAATTTTTTAAAAACAAGATGAATTTGGGGAAAAAAGAGGTAAAGCTGACCACCACCAACTACAACGTCAAGGCACTGGATGTAACCAGCAGTTCTGGAAAACTCACCCATCTTGCTGCTGCCTTGTTTCTGCATAGGGAAGCCCTTCCAGCCCTGCCCAGGTATCTTCTTCCATCGGCAAGTGGTCGTGCTGCAAGGGGGGAGCGAAGAAATGCAGGAGGGGGAGGATCCACACCCACCGGTTCACTCGGGCAGCAATGCATCTCTGGCACAGGTCTGTGAGGTAAACCCTCAAGCTGGAAAAAAAAATACCACAGCAAACATACATATTTTAAAAATAGCTTTTTACAGGAGTCAAGAATGTCCTGGGGGGCGGGGGGGATGCTACATCTCACACTTGCTACACACCTTCAAATAACTGGTGATGTTTATTTTAGCTCAGTCTTCTCTTCATTGATGAGCATACAGGGTAAAAGTTTAAGGCTCAAAGCTGCAATCTCACCTGACCCTGCACAAACCAACTCAGCACTAAGAAGTGCCAACACTTGATCTACAGTTTCCACGTGAGCCCCTCAGCTCAGCCAGGGACTGGGTGGCACAGA
This sequence comes from Mesitornis unicolor, assembly GCF_000695765.1. Lineage (NCBI taxonomy): Eukaryota > Metazoa > Chordata > Aves > Mesitornithiformes > Mesitornithidae > Mesitornis > Mesitornis unicolor. The sequence continues at coordinate 42,874 of NW_010167280.1, forward strand.
TGCAGAGCCAGGCATCCGAGGGCCAACTCTCAGCTCCTTGGTTGGGCTGAGGCCCTATACAAAGGCCTCCAAGAGAAAACTTAACAGCTGCAGTTGTGCAAGCGAAGAACCAGAAATTCAAGTGCCAGAGGAGCAGTTAGATAAGCAGGCACGCTGAGGAAAAATCACCACCACACACGTGTAATGATGCACAGCACAAGAGACAGGAAGAATCCAAATAAAGCATTTCAATTTAAATACGTAAACACGGGGTGATCCTGATCGCTGGTGTTTGTACGAATAGCAAGCAGGCAAGAAGGCAGAAACTGCCTGACAGAACAGGGTAACAAATAAGATTTTTTATCTATAAATTAAAACCAATAGTTTTAACTCAATCTACTACCCTGGCAACAGTGACAAGTTGCAATAAGGGGAAGCCTGTTTGGACAAAAGCTCACATCAAGAGAGATACGTGACTGCAGGAGGGCCCCGGAGGTCGTGCAGTTTTCATCCCTGGAGCTCTTCAGAGCTGGACTGCAGTCTCAGCTCTGCTTTGAGCGGGAGGTTGGAACACAGACCTCCAAAGATCCCTTTAAATCTCATTTTTTCCCGATTCTCTGACACTAGAGAGCCGAGTCCCTTATTGCTTTAGCACAGGGCGCTACGCTTGCAGCAGGAGCAGCGCAGTTAGCGACCCTGAAAGTGCTCCAGTACGATACATACCTAGCAACTGCTGTAAAAGCCTTTTTGATTTGATGGATTTCATCCAGCACAGCTTGTTGTGACACCTCTTCCAAGCACAAGAGGCTACACAGGTCAGCCAGGTTGCTCTCAGATGCAGGCAGCTCGAGCTTTACAACTACTGAGAGAATGACGAGCCCCAGAGCTAGTTTACTTTTTATTACTGCGTCCTTCTGCGAGGCTTTTGCACCTTCTGGTGCAAGGAAAGGATGAGCTATTTTCCCCATATACTTTAGCAGCAAATCATTCACCTAGGATGAAGAAGGGAGGAAACACACCAAGCACAGCATTAGTTCCCCAACAAGTCTTTGGTTTCTGAAGCCACTTTCTTCTGCAGATTACAGCACGAACACTCAATAGCCCTGTACACCCCACCGTGGTACCAGGATGGAAGCACACACGGTACTGACCATCACTGGCACATCAGCTGTGGTGTCCCAGTACTTGTGGTGGTTTGGTGCCCCCGTGCCTGCAATGCTTTGGTGTCCCTCTCCATGCCCCCAGCTCCCAGCTGCTGCTGCACCTCCCCACACCCAGCATTTCTGGGGAGAGTCAAGGGCCCAAGGCAGATGGGGAAGGGAAGGGAACCAGAGAGCTGAGCAGCTGAACACCCAACGCTGCCTTAGGTCACCACCGTGCACCACAGCCTTACTGGGCAAGCAGACTCCAGCTTCCCAGGGGACTCAGGCTTGGTTGGGAGTCAAAGGGAGAGAGATCTCTGTCCTTATACCCTAAAAGCTACTCTGAAGTCACATCCCGGGGGTCCAGAGTACTGCGGGGTGCTTGGTGATCCCAAAATCGCTCTTCTGAAAGCCAGCAGTGCCGTGAGCTGGGCGGGTGTGCCACCTTGTGGCCTCTCCCGCTGCACCAGGAGAGAGGCTGCACACACAGCTCCAAAGCCCCAAAACAGGACATTTCTGCCACATTTCATAATTACGCCAGGTAAAAAATTTAGGACTCCAGAAGCCCTGTCTGCCTCACTGCTCAGACCTGGAGCAGGAGGAGCTCAGATCAGGGAAAAAAAGGCAGGCGTGGAGCCAAAGACGAGCGCGGCAAAACTAAAGGGCCAGGATTAGGAAATGAATATCCAGACACAAACCCACTCAGGTAACAAGTCACCACATGTCCTGGTTTCCCTGTGACAGAACCACAGAATCACTTTTCTGTGCAGGAAAGCTGCACTTCTGCAAAGACCTCAACACTCCATTTCATGGGAATAAAGGTGATAAGACGCTTTGTTTTGGTGTTCAGACAGCACTGGTATGCAGTCAAGGTCTTTAGCAGTCTCAAGTTAACCGGGTGCAGAAGCAGGGGGAAGCGAAAATCAGGGCAGCTGATCCCAAGCTGGCCAACAGAATTACTCCACACTATAAACATCACGCTCACTGTAAATTAGGGAGTTGGACGGGGTCAGCCCTTTTTCCTTGGTGGCTGTTGTCTTAGGAGGGTCTCACCCCATCATTCTACTTCAAGGCCTATCCTGCTCAGTTTGACCATCACAGCTTGTGGCTCAACTGGCAAAGCAAAATTAACCCAAGCTGTTCCACAGCAAAATGACAGATCTGTATTTAGTAATGTTTTCTGGTATCTGTTACAAGCAGACAGGTTACCTGCTCTGTGCCGAAGTTTAACTCTGTCCACGGCGTTTCCTTGCCATCGTGTATGCACGGGTTCACCGTCACAACATAAAACTGATGCAGCTGGCAGAGGAAGTTTCTCAGGTTGTCAGGACTCCAGGTCCCAAGAATGCTGAAGATATTTTCTAACATGATACTTGCAGCTATCGTCTTCCCTTCCACCACTTGCTTGTTTTGAGTGCGAGAAAGCCACTGCCACAAGTGTTTCACTACGGAAGGCTCTGCACACACAACGTCATCGTACTGGTGCCACTCTGCAACAAGCAACACAGACGAGAAGGTGGGAAAACAATCATTTGAGAAAAACCCACGTTTGTGCATGCCTTCGCTCTTCCTGTCCTCAGAAATACCCCCACCCCCTCATTAAGCTCCCAACTTCAGGCAGGGCTGTCTAATCCCAGTGCCAGCCCCAGGTGAAGTTAGAGCTCACCCCACCAAAAACCCGTGCATCATCCCAGTGTGCAGACCCAGGCAGAATGTTGACGGGGTCGCAATCACGACAAGAGAAACTGATCTACGCAGTGGCAGGTAGGAGGCACTTCTTTATTCGCAGCGCTGGGGAACACAGAGCGTCGCTCCTCTAATTGTGCTCCAAAATGCACACATTTTCACAGCTCATTTATACATTTTTAACAAAGCAATTTCACAAGATTATACAAATACGCATAAAACGTCTACTTTTTAATTTTTGCTATGATTGGTTGCCCACTACCACAATATCCCACACAAGGTATTGATCTACTGTAAAGCCCACCTCCACCTAATTTCTTGACATACAAAAGTGAGAAGAGTTATTACCTAACCTTTGCCCTATCACAACTCTCCTACGTTTGGTAGGTACCTGGGAGACCACGGTACCAGGGGTGCAGCCTCTCCCCTTGTACCAGAAATACCACCAGCATTCTTACTGCCCCAGAAGCTCCTCTTTCTCCCGGCACTCCCTGGTACGAACCTTCTCTAAGCACTCATGCACACATATTTGTAATGAATACCTCCTTTAACTACTTTAATCAATAAAAATGCGTTCTGGACTACAAGAAGAAGAGCTCACCTCCATTGCTGAGCAGGTCGCTTTTAATCAACAAGCAGCGATTCACGTAAGAACTTGTAACTGGCTGCCGGTAAATGAATTCATACTTCCCTTGCTCGCAGACAACCCAGTACTTGTAAGGAATGTATTTGTTCATGTTGTCCTTTGCAAGAGTCACAGTGCCCTCGATGAGGTACCCATGCTCCTCTAGGTGCCTGGGAAACACAAGCCAGCAAAGGACACGTCAGCTGGTCTGTATACTTCCTTTCCCACACATTCTTCCATTTTTAATAGCAGTGGTGATTATTCTTTCACGATGAACATTTTGGGGTAGTTACCTCCACTATGAAAACCCTTTGCAGCAACAGCCACCTCTGGGCGTACAGTCTTACGTACTACATGAAGTACCACGCTGCGCGCTGTTCTCCGGAGCCAACACACTCCTGTGTGACTCCAGAGGGTACTCACTTGGTGCAGCTCAGCTCACAAATGTTGTCCTTCCAGCTTTCGTAGTGAGAAATGTTTCCAGCCCTGATGAACACTTTATGGGTCTCAGGGTTCAGTTTGAAGTCTTTGGACAATATTGCATGGAAATACACTGTAACACCATCACTTTGGCTCACAGAACTAAAGGAAAGCAGAAAGAATTCTAGTAGTGACTCTTTTTCTTTTAAACAGCACAGATCATTACAAACAGTAAGATTTCAGCCACTAGCCCTGATGCAAGCCCTGTCAACAGTTCTCTCAAACTGATGCAGGCCCAGCATAAAGCCTAGCACGAAAAGGAAACAGATTCCTAAAGGCAGCACAAGATGCTCTGGCCATGCACATCTGGGTCACTGCATTGGCAAGCATCAGAAACACCTCACCCAGCAGAGCCGCCCGAAATGGCTACGCTTCACCCCTCTTCCAGCTCACACTCATTACACAAAGTTACACCAATCAAAACAACTCCTCACACCATTAATCTGAAGAGTTACGCGTGTGAAGCGAGTAAGAAAGAAGAGGGCGATCTCTTTTTTCTTCATCAGATTCAAAAAGGTTCAAGTACCACCATATTACCCACTACACGACCTGCAATTCCCCGATGAAAGGTGGGCTTTCCTTTCCACGAGCAGCAGTTGACCTCAGTTTTAAGGCAATCCCATTTCTACATATCCAAGACACACGCAGACCTGATCTTACTACTTCAATCCCCTGCCCCAGTCTGGACTCCTCTTCAGGCCAAATCCTGTAAGTGTAAATGCGGGAAGCAGCAGGGGTGTTCTCACCTTTCTTTGACCTTATCCCTGGGTTTCTGGTTCCTCTGTTGCTTTTTGTCCTTCAGACTGTCTGTTACAGCTGAAGCATCCTCCTTTCCAGCAACCTCAGGTCCTTTGGTCTGATTTGTCTTCTCAGTTACTTGGTTCACTTTCTCACTTGGGGTCGCCTTTTTCTCCTTTGTGTCTCCACTCTGCGACAGGAAGACAACCACCACCCAATTAAACAGGAGAGTCTGGAATTACATCTGCAGAAATACCCAACATCTCTTCAGACGCCTGGGAGCATCCAGAAATCACAGCATCCCGGCTAGCTTGACACTTCTGGAAATACTAATCCCTCACTGAGGGAGGCTGCTGGTCAAGGAAAATAATGCGTGGATTGCAAGAGGAATCCGATCTACAAACTCAATAAACCACAGGTCCACAGAGGGTGGAACACAACGAAAATGAAAGATAACCAACAGCAACTTAAGGCTTCGCAGGCCTGTCTGTGAATGGAGCACAGATATCTACAAAGCACCAAGAGCTGGAGAAGAGACAAGGTCACAGCTCGTGGGGGTAACAGCAGCCACTCAGTGAGAGCGGTGCTAGAACTGACACAGGAAAGCCAAACCGCAAAGAAACACTTTTCTAGTGGTCCCTGCTTTCACCCCCTACCCCCAGCATCGTGCTCTTCAGCTTTACCGACAGCGCAGAAGAACCACAGCTGTAAAGGGAAGCTCTGCCCAGCACCCAGAGCGCTCACTCGCCCGTTTACCTTGGCAGCCAAACCGCTCACTTTCTGGCTGGGGTCTTTTTTCTCCTTCCCAGCCTGCGAGCCCTTGCCCACAGGTGGAGTCTTTGTGTCTTGACTTGGACGCTCAGCACGAGGAGGTGCAGATTTACTCTCGAGCGCTCTCTTTCCAGGAGACGACCCAGGGGAAACGCTCACGCTC
>NW_010167280.1:48492-49164 GCF_000695765.1 Mesitornis unicolor
TCCAGTTTGGTTTCTGGAAGCTGGCCGGCATCAGGGGCACGGCTGCCCCTTCCCACGTCACTCCTGGCCGTATCCCTGCGCTCTGTGGCACTTCCTCCCACCGCCTTCTCCTTCGGGGTTGCAGAGCTTGGAGATGGGGCAGCCGCGTTAACCGCGCTGGTTTGCTTTGGCTGGGTCATCGCATCCACACTGCTGTGGCTGCCTTCTGCATCCGCTCCCAGACTTCCAGCTTGCTTCCCCAAGTGACCCAGCGCCTCGTCGCTTTCACCTGGGCCTCCACTGTCACCAGCAAGTACATCAGCACCTGGTTTGGCTACTTCGCTGCCCGGGGTTTGCAATTCTTGTGGAATAACACAGGTATTGGGCAATTCTGTGGCTTGAGCTGGCGTTGTGCTTAGCGAAGGCAGAGAGTCCTGCTTCCTGGAGCTGGAAGAACCCTTCTTTGATTTACTCCTCTTCTTTTTCTATTAAAAAAAAAAAAGGAACAACACAATGTTTATTTTTGTTGGAGAGAAATTCTTTGTCACCTCCTCCACTGCAGCCAGCACCAACATCTTCCTGCTACACTTGGTTAATGGAGAACGATCAGGAAGAGAAGGGACAAGACAGGCTACCATCTTCTACAGGAGATGAGGGGAAAGTAACTCTTGAGAATTCTGTGTTTTTAATACC
>NW_010167280.1:49178-52736 GCF_000695765.1 Mesitornis unicolor
ACTGAGCATGATGCCCATTAACATCAGACCCAATACTAAGCTGAATCCTGTACTGCTTGCCCCAGTGAAGCAAAGGCACTTAGGGGACTCTGTACCGCTCAGCACATCAGCCGTCTGCGTACACAACACTCAACGTAAGCAAATACATCCCCAGTTTGCCTGGGAACGCAGGCAGCAGCATCCAGATGCAGCCCAGCCTCACTACGTTACAAAGGGGAGCAGCAAGTTCCCAGCGACTGCTCCTCAGCGCCAGCAAAGAGCCTCACCCTCTTCCGTGACTTCGCCGAGCCGCTGGCCGCGCACTGAAATGCGGCGTCCGAGCTGTCACTTGGAGCTGTTACATACTCCACCAGCGGTGAGCCCTCTTCCTCCTCCTCTTGCACTTCAGTAAAGGAAGCAGGGCCAGCTGCAGTGCACTCAGGTGTGGGCTCTGAGGTACTGCTCAGAGCTCTTGCGCTCTCCATCAGCTCTCCATCCTCCTCCTCCTGTGTTTTGGTGGTGGAAGAAGGCTCGTTGGCACCTCCTCCCTTCACCTCTCCTCCAGGCTCTGGGACTGGAGCGAGCTTCGCCTCTCTTCTCTCTGCAAAGGAGCCAAGGTTCACTGTTAAGCAGGAAAAAGAACAGTTCTCAGCCGCTGGTGAGCGAGCAGGGTCGGCTGCTGACTCTGCACCTATCGATCAACACACAGGGACTGCTCTGTTGTTCCCTGTGCAACTGCTGCCACCAGCAATGACACCAACCGCCCCACCACAGCCTCCTTCCCTCTCCAATGCCCCTGCAGGCAGGAGCAGAACAATGAAGACAAGAAACCAGGGTACTGAGGCACTGATCTACCCCCACCCTACCTCCAGCTCCGTCACACTTGACGGGAGGCACAGACTGAGGACTCCTTCCTTTTTTCTAATCCCTTTGCCAACGGCCTCATCCTGAGCAAGGGATCCCAGCTTCCTCACCCTCCTCTTCCTGACTTCTGGCTAAAAAATTAGGGTTAGGAATTAGGGTTAGGGTTACTGCCCCCAATATCCCAGCACTGGAGCAATGAGCTGAGAACCAGCTCACCTGGCTGATGGCTAAAATCTTTTCACCTGTCTCACAGCTCACTAGGGACAGGGATGGGTGGTTTCTGTCTCATTTATGCTTTCAGGTCGTCTTCCTTCTGTTCTCCGCAGCAGAACAGGCTGCCTCCCTGCTCCCTCTTAGGAGAAGCTTCTTCATCCCTTTACTGAATGAGCTGACCTCTGCTTCCCTTGTTTGTTTGTAATTATAGGGGTGACACACACGGAGCCTGGGTCATATTCCTAAATTGCTTGTTAACCTCAGGCAAAACCAAAGCAATTTTCCTACGAAATAGCAATAGAAGTATTTTAACTACCCAAGGACGTTTAAGATACTGAGAAGTTATTGTAATAAGGGTGAAGACGCCACAGAAGGAGGTAGCAAAGGCGCTGTTTCCCTCCACAAAAAACCTCTCAGAAGAATAATGGTTAATTGTCTCCATGAGATGGTACATGGAGCACAGTCAGGGCTTCAGTACAGAGCCCAAATACCAGATTAAGCTCAAGATCAGTGTGCTACTAACAAACCTCCCCGAAAAACATCGCTAATCACTACAGAGCACAGCAAACTGCAGAAGCCAACATCAATCTTTAACATGTGCAGCAAGGAAAAGGGCACGGTGCAGATCAGATGAAGCAATATCAAGAGCAGATGAATCAATATCGTGACCTGCAACTGTTAACAGATATAAATGCCTTCAAATATGCTCTGGCCAATCTGGTATTATCTTAAACCCTTTGAGCCCCACATTGGGCCTCAAAAAGGACTGTCCTGGCTGTGCCTCCTTCAAATTTTCTGTGCACCCCCAGCCTGCTCGCTGGCGGGGCGGCGTGAGGGGCAGAAATGGCCTTGGTGCTGTGCAAGCAGCGCTTGGCGATAACAAAAACATCCCGGAAACATCAGCACTGTTTCCAGCAGAAATCCAAAACACAGCCCCATTCCAGCTACTGTGAGAAACTTAACTCTGCCCCAGCCAAAACCAGCACCACCACACAGCTGTTATGCATAGGAAGGCATGGGAGACTCCTGATTTTCAACAGTTTTACCCAGTCCTTACAACCTGTGAAAAGGCAGCTGAGATCCCAGGCAGGCATCCGAGCAGCCCTGTCTCCTGCAGACCCATCCCACAGCTCTTCAGCACTGCCTCTACCCCAGTTTTGAGAGCAAAAGCTTTCAACCTCTTCGAGCGGAGATCAACCAACACCAAGAGGCACTGATTTCCTCCAGGTATTTTTGGGAGCAGGAGCAAAAACCTCACAGTGAATGTAGCTCACAGCCCCTTTGAGTATTGCTTTTCCTGCTCCTCAGTGACTCTGCTGACAGGGCTTGGCCTGCACACATTTACTTGGTGGAACTCCCTGGTTCCCCAGACAGAGAGCACATTCACCTGCTAAAGCACTACACCCCCTTCCACCACCTTTAATCACTGCTAGAAGCAGTGACAAAGCTTTCAGACCAGCAGAACAAAGGCTTTGGATGTTTTCCCGACAGCATTTAAGAGCTGGGGATGCTGGGTTTGTTACCTTGCCATGCTGGATTGCAGAGGGATTTGCTAAGAACTGACCTTGCCAGGACTACAGCAGGTTGAGTCCGATTTAGTGTATTCCTGTAGGGTCCTACTTCTCCATATCAACAAACCAAAAGCAACTCTGGTGGCCCAGATCATTCTCTCCTTAAGCAAATACAGGATTAGGAAGTAGTTCCCCCCTACATAACGGCATTAACCGTGTACTTGATTCTGCTACTGTTCGTAGAGGCAGAACTAGCGTGTGGTCAACAGAAATCCAGGCAGTGAACTCTACACCTAACGGTAAGGTGAAACTAGGAATCTCTGGCTCAATTCTCGTCCTTCAAGAGGGATGAGGCCGATCTTTGTAATACAGCGTTCCATAAAAACAGCACCGGCAAAACAGAAACCAGGTCAGCGCTGGAGATGCGAGTGGGGAGAATGCGCGTAGGAGGTGGCAGTGACTGATTCTCTTCTCTCCATCCCCCACCAGTCACTGCAAAGCGAGGAAAACTCCATCTCTGGGCAGTTATGTGAGGGACGTGAGAGAGAAAAGCGGTGTGTGATGACCTGGCCAGAGCCCAGCAGCCCAGAGCTGCATGGGCACCCAGGAACCAGAGGACACCTCGGCCAGCCCCTGCACGGCGTCCCCCAGCTCACCCCGCACTGCATCCTCCTACCTGAGTCCTGGTCCTCAGTGTCGCCGACGGGAGCCAGCTGGGCCCCACACTTGCTGCAAAAATTGGGAGAATCATCCCCGGAAACAAAGTGACACACCGAGCACTCCATGTTTCCCAGCCACAAACTGCCATAGACTTTTCGGAGCCACAGAGGGAGAGAAAAGGATGGGGCAGAAAGAGAAACACAGATATTAACGTGGAGCAATGACCCTTTGTCACATAACCTTCCTCCCGCCTCCGGTTTCACGTTCAGGAAACAAACTGTGATGCTCAGGAGCAAGGCCCTCAGCTGCACCAGCTCACAGGCCGGGGGGG
>NW_010167281.1:0-38516 GCF_000695765.1 Mesitornis unicolor
GCCCTGTTTCTTCTCATTCCGCAGGTGTGGGTCCCTCGGCTGAGGCAGTGCGCCTCTGGGGCTCCGTGTGCGGGGCCTGTCCGAGATAAGGATGGGGACGAGCGGTAGCAGGTGCAGGGACCGCTTGTCACGCAGACAGTGAGCGAGTGCGCGACCCGGCATTGGGACCGTCCCGGTATCGCCCCAGCCTGGCCGGGCGGTTACGTAACGTCCTGCGCACGGAGCTGTGCTGGGGACGGAGCTCTGCATCCTCCTTGGCCCGGAGTGCCGGAGTGCACAACGGCCAGGAGGCCCCGGGAGCGCAGCTTTGGTGTGCTAGCTAGGCAGGTCTTGGGTACTGTATTTCCCTTTGAATCTGTTCTTGGCGGGGTGAAGGCACCCCAGGCAAACACTGCATTCTTTCTGGTCTGGACAGTAGTTCTGAATCTTTCTAGTACTGACTGTATGGAGCTATGCAGTTGAGTCTGGTGTCTGTATGCACGTGTGTTCTATGTGTTGATAAATTCTTCGGTACTTACTAGAAAGCATATTGGGAGAACTGTGTTGACAACTACCTCGTGACTAAAACTTCCCTTGCAGAAAATTGTTATTCCTTGTAATAAACAGTTTATAAATTCTTTTTGGTTAGTATACTTTTGCAGTAGAACTTCAGTGCAACATACTGTTATCACACTTTAAAAAATCTTTTATTAAAGACAACTAGAGGCTGTGAAGTAGAGCCTCGTACGGTACCCTTCTATCTGCATCTTTAATTAGCAGTATCATAAGCATTCCTTCTTCATTGTGTACGGTCACCTGTTACTTTGTCCTCAAGCATTTTCAGTGTGCCTCATCTATACTGAAGATTATAATGTTGTATTCTTCTTTTCTATGGTCTCTGAAAGTGGAATATTTAATTACAATCTCCAGCTGTGTTTCTTCACTTTTTTTTCTTGATGGAACAACTCTCATAGCTTTTCTTAGCAGGAGGGAATCAGACCTATGATTACACTCCTGGAAGATCTCTGAAAGTTTCTTGCTGTTTGTTCAAGACTCCTGGCTATTCCTACTGCTTTCTATTGAGGTTTCAGGCAGTGTCTTCCAAGTACAAAAATGAAAAGAGCTGCTGCTTCTTTAAAGATCTTTGTTGTGTTCCCCCTCATATTAATTTTGGTTGTGCTTATCAATGATATAAAACTTGGTATAGAATTTATACCGACTTATGTATTGAAACAAAGGGGGCACACTTTTTTTTCCCCTCTAGGTTGTATGGAGTTATAATCAGTGTTAAAGTATGCTTTTATTAGTAGTGAAGATAAAACCTTAAGTATTAATTTAGTGTTTCAGAACTGTAGTAGTGGACTGAAACTCTGCTAATGGATTAATGCTGGCTGCTATTTTTTTTTCCTAATTGTTCTTTGGAAATGTCACTCTCCTTGTTTTCTTCCAGGCCTAATATTACAGTTCTTCTGACTGTGAGTGTGCAGACCAGAAGCTGAGGTGAGATATGCAAGAAATCTTTATAACTTGTGGAAAAACTCTCTGTGAGGCTGTTACAGCATTTATTGGAAAGAATGAGGAAATGGCTAATTGTTTTGCTTTCCTTTCTTCAGTGTGAAAACGAATCATGTTAGAGAAAGGAGGAGTAATTCAGAACAGAAGACGTGTATGCTATGTTTAGCTGGTTCCCATCATTCGAGAATCTGTTTTCTCATTGTGTGAAACTTGTTCAGCATCGGGATAAAGGATAACGACTCTATGGATATACAGAGTTCTTCACCATGGTAAAACTCGCCAACCCGCTGTATACAGAGTGGATTTTGGAGGCAATCAAAAAGGTAAAGAAGCAAAAACAACGTCCTTCAGAGGAGAGGATATGCAATGCAGTGTCATCTTCACACGGTTTGGACCGCAAAACTGTACTTGAACAGTTGGAGTTGAGTGTTAAAGATGGAACTATTTTAAAAGTCTCCAACAAGGGTCTCAATTCCTACAAGGATCCTGATAATCCTGGGAGAATAGCACTTCCGAAGCCTCGGAACCATGGCAAGTTGGATGGTAAACCAAACGTGGACTGGAATAAACTTATCAAACGGGCAATTGAGGGCTTGGCTGAGTCTAGTGGCTCATCCTTGAAGAATATCGAGCGCTTTCTGAAAAGTCAGAAAGATGTGTCTGCATTATTTGGAGGTAGCACTGCCTCCATTTTTCACCAGCAATTACGATTAGCTGTCAAACGTGCTGTTGGCCATGGTAGGCTCCTTAAAGATGGACCTCTGTACCAACTCAACACTAAAGCAACCACTAATGCTGATGGGAATGAGAGTTTTGAGTCTCTTTCCTGTCTCCCTCCAGTGTGTCTTCTTCCACATGAAAAGGATAAGGTAAGACCCAGTTTGCATGGGTATTTTCTTGTGATTGATGAAATGTGTCAATAATGAGTTGCTATTAGGGGTTAATGATTTGTTTGACATGTATTGTACAAGTTAGAAATTACTAGTATGCATTTAGGATCCTAGTGTCCAAATTTCAAAGTGTAAACAGAGGAAGCATAATAGATGGTAATTTGTGCTTTGGACTTGAAAACTGCCAAAGAACTACTGCGTGGAATTTACCTCTTAATGCTTCTGTACAGCAGAATTGAATGTATGATAGTAGGCTTGCTATAGTTATGTGAGCAAAACATAGGAAGTAAGCCTCCTCACTTTACGGTGAGGTGGATTTGCAAAGCAAGCTTGAGATCATCTCTTATTTTCACATTTTTTTGTTTGACTTATTATTGGAATACAGATAACATAGTAAAGTGCTGATTAGCAGTTGCCACCTAATGCTGTCATAGAGGCTTTCTTTGTTCACAATGAAAAAATAACTTTCTGTCCCAGAAGAACTTTGTTGTGAAATAGGAAGAAAAGGTGTGTAGGATATAGCTGTTGAAGAGTGAACTCGGAGGATGTAGAGAGCACGGAAAAGCTGGAATGAACACTCATGGACTTCTAGTCCCTTTTTGTTTCCCTGCCTTCCTATAGTTCATTATACAAACCAAAATATTTTTCTGTTGTTTCCTTTTATTTTTATGTAGGTTTTTTTTTACTCTTTTATTGCTCTTTTCCACACACCTAAGGTCTTTGACCCTCCACTCCAACCGTGTTGGAGGAGTTGGAGTGAAATTCATAGCCAGTCAGTATCTTTCCTGTGCTTGTGCTAGTATGGAAGCAGAGTAAAACAGAAGTCTGTCTTTGTTGAACAAATTTGCCAGTATCTCATATCTTTGCACCACTAATCTCCAGGACTTCTAGAGTGTGAAAATCATTTTTTCTATCTGTAACAGATACATTTTTTTCAGCAGTGTTGGAATTTTTTTATTGTTATAAATATCCTCTTCAGGGATGAAATCTTTGAGTATGTGCTGCTTGTGTTTTTTCAAGTCAGCTTCACTCTGTAGTGAGAGCACTGCTTTATGATCTGTTAGGGTTTGAAGATGCAAAACTACTGTAGGAGTCATCTTCCTAAAAAAAAACCAAACCAAAACAAAACAACGGACGCAGTACTTAACTAGTCAGAGCGTTGTGTTGTGGGCTGGCGGAGCATATTTTTTCAGGTGTTCTGTCTACAAATGTTTCCTGTGTACTTCTCCAACTCTATCTGTAATGAAATCAGTATGGCTGTAAAATGGTCCGAAAACGGGATGTAAACAGGCCTTGCACGAGGCAGCTGGATTGAGAGTGGTAGTAACAGTGGAATATCTTAGCTGTGCATATTACTATTAACACAGTATGTTTTGCAGCCTATTCAGTTTTCTTGTAATGTGCCAAAACTCAGGATCAGCTTGATACTCTTTCAGATGAAGTGTTCCTGGGGTTTTCTTAGAATGGGATATATTGTAGTGGTGAATGATAATGTGGGCTACTATAAATACTGAAATTGGTCTGGGGTTTGGTTTTTGTCCCATGGAAAAATATGTGTATCAAGTTCTTGTGTGTGCATAAATATAAATATGTGCACACATAGATGTGTATATGTTTTGGACTACTAGATATGCTCCCTCACGCCTTTCCACCTGCTCAGGTTTGAGCAGCTTGAACACTAAAAAAAGGATTGTTAGTAACATTAGAATGCACAGTAGCTACAGTAGAAATTTTGCAGGGGATTTCTCCAGTAAATTATTCGGATTTTTGTATGTGTGTTTTTTAAACTAAGGTCGTAGATTTCTGCACTTCAGATTCCATATCTGTGTTGCGTAACACATGCAGAGTTTCATACTAGTTTCTTAAGTAATTTTGAAGGTATATTAAAAAGTCTATGTAGGTTCTGCCAGCATTAATTGATTGGCAAGGCAATAGATGCCAAAGGATCAGTTCCTATTCTACAGGATTTTTTAAAGATAGTTTCTGTGTGTGTGTTTTGTTTTTTTAATGCAGACCCTGTGTAATAATCTTCCTTCACTCTACTGTTTTGTGTTAAATCCCAACCAGTTAAGGAGGTGCAAAAGGCGATGCTGTAGTAATTTTCTTGACTTATTGGGTGTTTGTTTTAACATATGTTGGCTCTTGAGATGTCTTTGGGAATAGAAAGACTTGATAACGAGTATGCAGAAAAAACTTAGTGTCTTAATTTTTTTTCTGGGATATTTCATCGCTACTTGATTGGGTTTTTAGTTCTGGTGCTTTTTTGTTGTTGTTGTTCTTCACTGGGGCAGGTGCTGTTGAGATGACTTAGGAAGTTGATCTTATTTTTACTGACACCTTGCATCCCTGCCAGAGGTTACCACTGCCATTGCAAAGATAAAGCAAGTGGTGTTTGGTCCTCAACTGCTGTGGTTCATAGCCCGGTTTATTACTGTTAAATGCAATTGCTGGTTTAAGATAATGTTCTATATAGTGAAATTCAGCTGCTGCTGGAGTGAGAGAATCACTGATGAGGGGACAGAGAGGGCAGCACAGGGCAGAAGCCTCTTTAATAATCTCTTTTGTGAACTGGCACCTCATCAGAGGCCTTGGTTGTGTGCTGCTGAGTTGGCCATGCAACCTGCTATACCTTTGTTTTATCTGTTCCACTGAAATCTTTATTTCTTTGCTTACTTTTTGACACAAAAGGTGGGTTACATTTGCCAGACAAGAAAGACTGATTTCTCTCTCTTATAGGCACTTAGTTTGATATACTGTATTTGTGCATTTGAAGCTTGAAATGTAATGAGTATCTGATGCTTATGTATGGATATCAAAGGCATATTATATACTTAATTGTGAGAAACTTCTTATACAGTTGTGCGCTGCATCTTTAGAATGCTGGGGGAATGGACTGCAGATGGCTTTTGTTTTGTTGATGCTTGTTACAGAACAGAGGTTAAAAGGCTGTAAGAGTTTTTGAAAAATTATTAAGAAAAAGTTAATGCGTAAACTAACTGAAGGAGAAGTTGAAATAATTTGTCTGGTTTGGAGGTTTCCAGAGCATTTGAAATTTGATCGCAGGACAATAGTAGGACTGTTTCTTTCACAATTAAAAGGAAAATGCAGATGATATTAATTGATCTCTATTTGCACTCTTCTTGAAACTGTCTTTTATATTAGTTAAAACTGGATATGGCTGTAACAACCTTTGAGTTAATATCTTAATATTGTCCTGTTGGACAGCTGAGGGTATAAAAATGAAATTCTGAAAGTGCTTCCTGGAAAAAAAAAAGAGGAAATGAGGAATATTTAAATAAGATTCTCTGTGCTGCTGTCTCACATGCATTCCTTATGGCGTGTCTGTTTACTAGTTTTTTGTTGCTGTTTATCTGTTGATACTTATCAGTCACTTTAACTGTGGGTTATTATACGTGCAGCATGCTTTAGGCCTTACCTCTTGCAAATGACAGTTCTAAATCCCAGTGTACACTTGTGTTTGTCACATGAAGCCAAACTTTGTGTCTTTTTTGAAAGTTCATATGCTTTTTGGGTATCATAGTTGTTTTGAAGGCCTTTAAGCATACAGTAGCGATTGCTATATTGTACCTGATTTAGGTTAATAACTGTTAATTCCATGTCTTAAAGCAAAGGACTGTCCCATTACTGGTAAGGAAGTTATTTGTGGATTGGTTTGTTTTGGGTGGAGTACATAAATGATCTGCAACCAGAGCATTGTAATTACATTTTGAAAACTCACCCTTGCTTTCCAAGGGTGCTCCTTAAGCTTTGGCTCCCAGCTGGAGAAGGATTAGGAATCACTGTCTTCCAGCTGGTTCTGTGGAAGGGAAGGCTGTAGTTCTCTCTTTAAAAAAAACCCAATGTGGTTGATAACAGATGGCCTCCATCTGTACTCTGTGTAACTCTGGAAACTCAAGTGCTAAAAAACTACATTGAACTTGATTCACTCAACTAGTGAACAGGTGAAGTAGTTCTCAGTAACAGAGCAAACATAAGCGTGTCAGAAATATTACTGTCATGGACAGGTATGAATGGATGCAAAGAGATGGTACATTTAGAGTGAAATGGTGTGGAATGATGCCAAGAGGGGCTCTGGCAGTATTGAGAGTAATGGTAAATTAAAGGCAAAGTTTGTGACTGCAGGAGGACATCAGTTGTTGTGATGAGTACCTACGTCAATGGAGTACTATGATGAAATGGTTTTGACAGTTCTCTGACACAGTTTCAGCAAAATCTGAGTATAGGATAGCTGGTGGAATAGGAGGGAGACCAGTGCCATGTGTTGGCTAGATCCCTGTTGTTAGTCCTTTCTGTCCTGGAGATTGTTGACAGATATGGAATGACGCATCTCTGAAGTTGGGTTAATGAAGGAACTGTATTTACTACAGAGCTTTAAAGTGTCGTTGGACAGGGAGGAGGGTGGATGATGGAGAACATTGTTAAACAGCAGCCTGATTCCAGTGCCAGCTTTTTTTGTGCAGCAAAGGAATAAACAGCAGAGGGAATGAGGGCAGAAAATGCTGTCCCCTGCCCTTTTCCTAGTTTTCCAGCAGTTTTATCTTAAGTCAGAGCGGTGGTGGGAAAAACAGTTAAAGATATAAATATAAAGTGAAGTAATATCATTTTACTTGATAGGTAGGCTCCATATTCTTAAAATAAGTACAAGTATGCAATCAACAAAATCTGGTAAACAGATCTGCTGAGTCCTTTGACCTCTGTCCTCTGTGAAGTAGGTGAGTAGGTATGTTTTATTCCTACTTGCCTCATTAAAGGTTTTCAAACTAAATTTATCCTTATGGCTTGTGATAAGTCATGTTAGTCCTCATTCCATCTATTTAGGTTTTCTCTTTATTTGTTGTGTAAATTTGACTTAATTTTTCCGTCCTCACCAATTTTTTTGACTGTGAGCACCTTTCCTTGCAACAGCTACTAACATTGCTTCAGGCATTGGATGAGAAATTGTAGCTCATTGCTTGTTTCATTGTCCAAGGATCTGACAGTCTTTCCATTGTTACTGCTATTGTGGTAAATCTGGACTAGTAGTGAGATTGAAAAGAGAGGGAGAAGGATGTTCAAAAAGAGTGACCCTTGCATAACACACAGAATCCCATTGATAGTATGTCTGCTTGGTTTGAGTTACTTTTGAAGTCCGGTTAACCAGCCTGTGGACCATGCATGAATGATGAATTCTGGGTTGAAAATACTGAATCTTCCAAGCACGTTTCTATGAAGAGCTATGAATTACTAACCCTTTTAATTCTTAATCCCTCTATCAGTTTACCATGTGGCTGAAAATTGAATAGAACAAATTATGGGTCTCGGTACACAGCTAAATAACTGCACAACTGTTATTAAAAGTCTGAGAATGGAGCTCTTCTTTTTCTGGAATCTTTGCTTTTAAATCTTTATCAGCAAGTTGAGTCACCATTTACCCATGTGTAAAATGGAAATAATGTCAAAACTAAAAATGTTCAGATTTATAAAGGAAATCACCATTTGTGTGCGTTTCTCCCCGTTTCTGTTAAACTGTCCCATCTAATCTTAAAAGTCCAGTTTTTGAATGTGTATGTGTGTAGGTTTGGCTTCATTTAAAATTCTTCAACAACATACAGCCTCTCCCAGGCATTAGGTTTCTCTTCAGTCTTTGAGACTCAATCCTGGATATTTAGTAATGAGGTATTTTGACTGGAGTGCTGGATCTCTGAACTTGTCTGGACTTACAGTGAATTCCTTGAAGGTGTGTGTGGAAGGAAAAAAAGTAATTCTGCTGCTCAGTGTTACAATGACTAAGCTTCAGAAGCTGCTAATCATTAAGATGCCTGCAAAATCTTTAGAGTGATCTCAGGAAACAGTAGATGTGCTACCAAATCTTTTTTTTTTTTTTTAAATGCACATTCATAAAAATACAGTGACTGACGATTGACTGCCTTACTTCAGCACAAACTTCACCTGGCTTTGCAAATCCAGGATGCCTTTGTGTGAGCAGTCTTTCAGCAGCAGAGCTGTTGAGGTTTTTGCCGCACTTGCTGTATAAGGCTGCTTGTGAGGGAACGATCTATGCTTGTGCAGGCTGCGTGGGGTGCAGGAAAGGAAAACAGCACTGAATGAAGACAGTGTGTCAAGAACTTGGGACTTTGCTAAATCTTACTGTCAAGAGTGTTACACTGAGCAGTGGAATTCGATTGTGAAGAATTATATGCAGAGTGACTGCATATAAAAATGAGTACGATTTGGTCTCATAGTTGCACTTGTGTGGGTATTCTGAGTAAACTGCAAATGGCAGCCTTGTATCAGGTGTTTTTTATGTGCACTAAATTCTCATTTGAGTTCCTTTTGTGTCTTCTCTGTTGTTATGTTTGTGTCCATCTGCATTACAGTCAATATTTTTGTTTATTCTTGTTTGTTTTCTACCTGAAGCATTTTCCCTTCTTTTAGGGATGCAGCTAATGTTGGAGTAAAGCACTGTACAATATTAAAGGTGGAATAATAACCTATATGCGTAGAAATTACTTGGGTGTATACAAAAGTCTCTTCCCCAAAGTAATTTGTTATTTTTAGAAATCAAAGTCAATACCGAAGTTCCTTATTTTTTGTGAAATCCAAGATATCATGGAATGCAAACTATTTCCAATGAGGAGAGTTAAGATTTTAGTCTGCTGTTGAGTTTGAGGGGTGTGGTTTTGCTTTTGCAGCTGCGGAAGTCTATGACTTCTTAGAAATATTTTTTCATCTAAAATTGGGTGATATAATCATCTGTTGCTCCTAAGACAGCATCCTTAACTTCCTTGAAAACTAGGAAGCTGGGACAAATTATAGGAAAGAGCTTGCAGGATATAGCTTTGGGTAAAGAAAACTTGAGTAACGCCCCTGTTCCTGAATCAGTGTCAAATGAAGGGAGTTTCTTTATACTGCAAATAAAGAAATTTGAGTCTCCTTTCTGCCCCACACCCCCCCCCCCCCCAATTTGCAGGCAGGAAGTCTTGGCATGTGATTCTGATTGTGACGTACAGATCTTGAATTGTTTTAATCCTCTGATTAGAGGACTTGTTAGCTCTGGGAAGCTTATTTAACAATTCACCATCTGAATATTTCCAGTTGTCATTCTGTAAAGTTCTTACCACGTGCATGTCTGATAGTAAGGCAGACTTTCTTCAGTTTGAGTGTCAGCCCCAAGGAGTATCCACATTGCTTTTTGTCATAGTTTTCCAGATGTCACAATCACTGCATGGAATTTAGCCTATATATACTGCACTAATATCTAAGCTGTTAACCTGCATGCTTCATTTTACTCGTGTGGCAGCATTTCAGATGTTCTCTCCATTGTAATAGTCCTTGCTCAAATAGGAGTACTTATTTTGAATACTCTTTGATTTTTTTCTCTTCAAATGTCCTGTTTATTTTTCTCTTAGAAAGAGGTATGTATTTCATGCTTGTCATTTCTTGTGTATGCTTTTGTAATAATTTCTCCCTTACACTTGTTTTAATGTAGCCTCATGTTTTAGGCCATCATTCTGCCATATAAATATGCTTCTTCCTTTCAAGTAGGTCTCAGCTAAGTGAGTTGGAGACAAAAATATCCATTGACATAGGCAAGTGTACATCCCTGTGTTATTGTAACAGTTTTTCTTGTGTCTATTAAAACATATTTAGCATTCTTTTCTTGAGCACAAAAAGCATTTTAAAGAATTTCTGTTTTTACTCTCAGTTGCTTCATTCTTTTTCTTCACCTTACTATCTGGAGAGAATGTTAAGAATTGTGATTTGGTAGCTTGGATAGAAGAAGAGCAGTGAGTCATTCAGCAGGTTATAAAAACCCTGAACCTATTGCTGTCATGCGTTGATGTTACCGAATATTTCTTGAATTACGCTGTTTTCCCTGTGTGCAACAAAAAACCCTGCGTTACTTGTAAAGTTACTTTGATAATATACAATTAATTAGTTCTGATTATTTTATGGAACTGATTTTCTTCCCCAGCCACTGATCCAAAAGGCATGGAATCCAGGCTCTGTGGTGTCCTGCTCATCGAAACATGTTTCCTCTTGTTTTGAGTTATTTTCTTCACGTGGTGTAGGTTGTACTTCCCCTCTGGCTTTTCTGGTTCATCTACTCTTTCCAGTAGCTTCAGCATTTGAGGCAGACCTTTGCAACAGCATGGGTTGTTTGAAGTGAGGAGTAATGGTTTGTCACCTGTTTAAAAATAGACTCACAAAAAAACATTACCTAGCATGAATTCTCAGAAGACATCTATTGGTGTTCCTGGATGATCACTTCCTAGCTAAGAAACAAATATACTGTAGTGGAGATGGTTCTGCAAATGCTGGTTGTGGTAGATTCACTCTCTAGAGGGTTCACATCAAGGAGGTCTTAAAGAGCAAAGCAAAAAAAAAAAAAATTTTAAAAAATGGTGTGAGCGTATGTGTTTCCTTTACACTAGCATTAAGTTTACACCTGCTTGATTCCAACCACAATGGCTACTACAGGCAGATGTGTGATGACGGGACAAAGATAGGCCTGGTATCTAGTGAGTCTCTGATGGTATTAGTATGTCTGCAGGAAGTAAAGTACATTGAGGTTACTGGCAGTGGCCACTGTGACAGTGGAGGCTGTAGAGTTGGCTGTGAGGTTTAAGGGGTTTCCTACCTCACTTCTCCTAAATTAAGAAGACTACAAAGCAGATGAATTAGTCAAAGCTGAGGTTTTAAAATTCATCTTCCCCACACACACGCTTTTTCCACAGGCACTTCTGCGTAGTTGCCTTTAGGAGGGAGTACAGTCTGAATCTGTAGAGCACGTTTGGTTTCTAGACATCCTTTGTATAGTAACAACATGTGCTGAGAGGCTGGCAGGCTGTAAGACGCTGTCAGTCCAATTTGTTCTGGCTCCCTCCCTGGCTGAATCTGGTGACATCACACAGATAGATGTGCTTGCGAGAAAAACAGCAGAAGGAGTTGAATGTCTGCCAGAAATTTGCAGTATGAAACGGAGCTGGCTGCTTCCAGTCTTGTTTTCACGAATCTTTCATTGTGTGCTTGCATTTTTCACTTGCCAGGATGTTCTTTGCTGAACAAACAGCAGCAGCAGTGAAATCTCTCCATGCTTAGCATAACAGTCTCACACAGAAGCTTTGGAGGAGTAGCCTTATCTCTACATTCAAAGTTGTTCCAATTTAATAAATTATTCTAAATTGTTTTGAATTCTAGTAGAATCTTATTCTTTATTCCCCTGAACTGTAGCTGATTCGTTTTTTTAAATGTGGTTAAGTGTTTGCAGTTTGTTAGAGATGGTAAATGCAGGAAACATTGGAGCTATAAAGTGTCTTTGATATGATTCTTCCAAAGCTAGACAGTGTCTACTTGTGGACATCAAATTTTGAAGGACTGTGAGTATGAACAGGATGTGCACAAATACTGGCCATAAGAGAGAAAAAAGATTATCTTAGACTGTTGACTGTACAGAGGTTCCATAAAATTCTCTTTGATTAAATAAATTGCTCATGAACTTCCTGCAGGGAATGCATTAAATAGTTTACTTCTCTAAGAAGTTGCATGAATATCCCAGCTTTGCTTTAACAAATGGTAGCGGATAGCCACTGTTAGATGAGGCCAGCTGTGTCTCTTGATCTTTTTCAGTGAAATGGTATATACCTTTCTGCTCCTCTTGTTCACGGAAAAGTGTTTATATTCACAGAAAAATAATTGCAAGACAGCTAACGAAATTCACTGCTAAGCTTTGCTAGTCAATAACCTATAGAAAAATAAGAGATAGAGAGGACCGTAACAAATGTAATTGTTCATGTCTTCTAATGTGTCACAAGGAATATGCAGCTATTATGGTCATATAAAAATTTTGTAACTACCTCGGTCATGTAGCTGTAAGTCATATATAATCATATGAAGCTATCACTGTCATTGAACCTGAAACAATTCAAATGTGAACTGCTAATACAATAAATGCCCCATAACTTGTATACAGGTCTGCAGGGGCCGTAGTAATGCTGCTTTTGTAATGCAAGAGCAAAGTATATTACACTACAACTAGTGAAACAGAGTTGTAGAAAACTCCTTGATACAACGTTGGCAGTCATGGTATTATCATTAAAGTTTAGTTACATGATCACTTGAATTAGCTTTATTTGTATGTCATCTTTTCCTACAAATTAGTTTTCTTCTGGCTAATGTCATATACTTTGCTGCAGCTACGTGAAAATTTTGGAGGGGAAGTTGGATAGAAGCATAGTTACGTGCAGTTTAATGACGTTAAGTGGCTTGCAAATGCAGTGTAGGCATGAGCATGCAAGTGAAAATGTGTGGACTGGGAAAGTAATTTTGAGGTTTATCCTTAGTGAAACAGGATGGCGGTATGATGAAATACATCAGACACAAGCTTACTTGCTTGTATCCGTTTTCTCATCCTCACTGTGCTTTAGTGCCATGTTGTTGTTACATTATAATCAAATTCTAAAACAGTTCATCAAAGTGATCAGCTGCCCTGGATTGCACAACTGCTTCAAGTTTTTCCTTCATGTCAAACAGAAAAAAGAAAAATAATTCTTCCCGTTGTCATACTAGTTAGTGTCCAGCATATACAAAGCTGAATGAAAGTAGTTGAAATGACAAGGAAAACATTGGAGTTGTTCAGTTTCAGTGTAACTGTGATGCTGAAATTGAACTCTAATATCAGAATTTGATAAAGGGAAATGTTTCCTTTTTACAGCCAAGGCAATCAAAGCAAAGACAAGTAGAGAATATTGTCATCATTGTTGATAAGGCTGAAATGTCAGTGCTGCGTATCATAGGTTTAAATGCAGCTTATTTCTTTATAATAGATATAAACTGTCAATTTTTTTTAATTCATTTGATTCTTTGATTAATAAGTATGTGGGACTGCAGTGTTTAGTGCCACAAGATTTCCCTCATTCATTTTTTGACAAGTTAAGGCACCAACTCTCTCTAATTTTGCATTCAGTTATGTATTAATTTATAGCCCTCTAGCTTTCCCCTAGCCCTGGAATTCCAATCTCTTTTGTACCTTGGATTATGCCTTTTGTCTTTGGAGTTCTAACTTCTATCCAGGTTACAGTAAATGCAGTATTGTGTGGTGAGAACCAGCTAAAATCTGAGACACAGTGTATATTACATACAGCTTACATGTGATGTAGATGCCTGCATGATTTTGTGTGTTATAATTTGCTCCCTTGATATACTCAGTGCTTTTGTTGTCTGGTTTTTTTCACAGCCGGTTGCTGAACCAATTCCAATCTGCAGCTTTTGCCTTGGTACAAAAGAGCAAAATCGGGAGAAGAAACCTGAAGAGCTCATCTCTTGTGCTGACTGTGGCAACAGTGGTAGGTGCTGCTCGTAATAACCCGTCTACTTGAGACAGAAGAGCTTGGTGTAGTGACTGCTACTGACGCATACGCATGAGGCGTTTGCATTTAATAACAACATTGCTACTTGAGACAGAGAAGTCTAGTATAGTGACTACTCCTGACCCGTGCATATAGGGAGTATACATCTATGGTGTATAATACAGTTAGTTCAGCTGACTCTCATGCTCCCAGAGGGTAGACAGTTAAGTTAACCTAGTGCAAATAGTTCATTTGGCTCCTGGAAGTTTCTTTTAAAATGTGGTAATGATGACCAGTTTCATCATGTTTCTCAATTCAGTTATGAAAGATTTATCATATTGTTCTTTTGTATGTGGGTCTGACACTTGCTGTCTAGGGTATAATTTTTTGTGTTATAGGTAGATAAGAATAGAAGCACCTAAAACCAAGAGTGTCTGGATAACCAAAATTCTGCACGGGAATAAGTACTCGATAAAGTAATTTATCTGAGAGCTATCTGTGAGCATTAACAACAGTGGAATGGTTTTATGGGTGTAATTTTCTCTTTTTTTTTTTTTTCTGTAGGTCATCCGTCCTGTTTGAAGTTCTCTCCAGAGTTGACAGTTCGAGTGAAAGCCTTGCGATGGCAGTGCATTGAGTGCAAAACATGCAGTTCCTGTCGAGATCAGGGCAAAAATGCTGTGAGTACAATGAATATAAACTGAAGAGGGTATCAGTCTTGTGGATGTTCTGTTAAACTACAAGATAAAATCATTATAGAATCAAATATTTGAAGCTTTTGTTTGAATCTGGTAGTTTTTCTGAGACCTATGAAATACCATGATATGTCTGTAGTTGAAAGCTACGTACATGTTCTCTGAGATGGTAGCAAATTAATGAAGGGCTTGATGATGATGCACATCTAAAGAGTTATTGCCTTTATCTGTCTTCAACAGGATAACATGTTATTTTGTGACTCATGTGACCGTGGCTTTCACATGGAGTGCTGTGACCCCCCGCTTACCAGGATGCCAAAAGGTGAGGGCTTTGTGATGAAAAGGGTAATTTAAGATGGTGTTGGAAGAGATCAGTGGTTGGAAAGAGCTTCCACGTATTTGGTCCTCTTTTTTTTAGCAACGTTTAACTTGTTCTTTACAGCATTGCTTTTCAGTATTAGAAACTAGAGAAGACATCTGGATTTTCCACTGTCCCCTGCTTCCTGTACGTTTCTCTCTGTGAAGGGTTTTGAAAAATGTCTTTGAGGTTTGAGGGAGTAGAAGTGATCCTTCCAGCGTAAAACGATCAGCTATCATTTGAATGCATAGCTTTGCGCAGAAGAAAGTGATGGGCTTCTAAGTTTTTGAAGTCGTATCCATTTCAACAGTAGAGAATCCTGGAGTAGAACTAAACGTCTCTTTTCCATCAGAAAGCAGGTTATCTATGGAAGATTCTTCCTTTGTATTTAGATGAAAATTTTCACGTGGAAGATGGTTGGAAGTAGTGTATTCATAAGCAGAATATGGGATAATGAAATATTTTACTTTTTTATGGTTTCCTGATAACGCACTGTGAATTAAAGAGACTTCCTGTCTGGCTGTGCGAAGTGTTTCTGGGGGTGCGTGTGTGTGAAATTAACTGGGCTTGAGTTTAGATTGCTGGAACATACATATAATTTTCCTTACATGTATGTGTGATGATTGGGGCCTTTGGTACTGTTCCTACCCTTTCTGTCAGAAGGCCTGGGACTTGTAATTCTCCTTTTTGTCCTATGTAGATGTCCCTTGCATTCAGTGATGGTGACATGTGTCTTATAGGTATGTGGATATGTCAAATATGCCGGCCACGGAAGAAAGGAAGAAAGCTCTTGCACAAGAAGGCAGCACAGATAAAACGACGCTATGCTAACCCAATAGGACGTCCCAAAAACAGGTTAAAGAATCAAAATACAACGTAAGTCTCTCTATAAGGAAGAGTAAGGTGTGAGATTCTATAGAGGAGTGGGGATTTCTGAACTGCCTGGTCTGCTCTGAAAAGATTTCTTGTACAATGAAGAGCTTTTCATTATTCTTTAATACAGAATTTCTGAAGAGGGCTGTGAAAGACTAGAAGTAATCTCAGTGCTGCTTTTTTGCCTAGATTTTTGACTCTTTGTAATAACTTACTATTTGGTTTTGACCTATCCCTTATAGTCATAGATGAATTTTGCTGTTCGTGTCAAGTCTGTTTTGCTGGATGGCTGCTGCTTCCAGCATAATTGTTTTGCTTTGCATTTCTCAAGAACCCTTTCTGATGTTTAGAGAAATTAAGTAACCTACAGTAAAGCACGTGAGATCGTTGTTTGGCATATATTTATTCTGACATTATTGCCGGAAAATATTTGGCCCTATTCTGCTTCAGTTTAACATGTGTTTGCATTTGTGGAGCAGTCTGTTGTGCTGGGACAGATTGTGTGGCCTTGTCATGCTGATTCTGAGGCAGCCAGTCATCAGGGAATTGGATTTGGGTGGGCAGGAATTATTTGGATAACTGTTCAGCCAGAGCAATTTTCTTGAATTGAAGTTGTTGTTCAGTGCTTGTTGTGATGCAGCACTATTGACAGTGCAGAGGACAAAGCAATGCAGGAGCACGTCACAGGAACTTCTGTTTGAGCATCAGATCAGCTTTAATAATAATAATAATAATAATAATAATTTTTTTAAAAAGTCTAATTACCTCTTGATTCTAACCAATAGCACCAAAGGATGTTCTAGAGAAAAAACTTCACAGAGTTTAATGCGTATAAAAACATAGAATGTCTCTCTTAAAAGCCCTATCTTTTTTTTTTTTCAGTTTGTGTGATACCTTTGCTTAGAGGAACTCCCCATATAATTGAGAGAGGCAAAAAGAAAGCTAGCTATCTTCTATTGCTCTTTTGTCTCTCTTAATTTTTATCTTTCTATTTATTCACACTTTTTTTGCCTTTGTTCCATCCCTTCACTTGCAAAATATGTCAACAGAATTATGCACAGATGCTTAGTTTTACTTTTTAGGGAGGAGCAGCCTATTTCTATACTCTGTAACTGCAGTGATTGTGGCTAAAGCCAGTCAGCTTTCTGGCCACCAAGAAGTGTTTAATACTCAGTTATTTCAATAGAGTTTTAAAATTTCCAGCCTGAAAGGTGGCAGCTGGTTGGAGGTCAACACTGTTTTCTGTTAGATGATCATCAGTGGTATAGGCTCTTAGCTAACATGTATGTCCTGTGTGCATTAACTTTCTGTGTAGTTCTTACAATGATTTCCTATCAGTACAAAAACTTTGACAAATGACCGTTGTATATGTTTAATGACTGTACAATGTATTCTTTCTGGCTACTGATTTTAAAATAGGACGTTATTTTAATTTGGGGAAAATCTATTTATGCTCAAATTAATTGCAAGTGATGTTCAGTGTGGAGAAAAATAGCACAGTACTTCTACAGAGATGTTTAGAATCCTGGTTTCTGTAGGGTACAGACTGTTGATTACTCCCTTCCTATTAGATTTTTCAGTTCACGTTTAGCTTCTGTGTGATCAATAAATAAGATTTGCAGCAGCAAAACAAGCCACCTTACGAAACCTTCTGACCGTATCTTCTCCCTTCTCATACTTCAGATCAAAAGTCGCTTTCAGCAAAGTTCGAACTGGCCCTGGTCGGGGTCGGAAGCGTAAGATCACTCTATCCAGCCAGTCAGCATCATCAGAAGGAGGATACCTGGAGCAGGCAGATGTCTTGGACTTCTGCAGAGATGGCAGCACCACCTTGAAGTTTAACAAGAAAACCAAAGGGCTTATAGATGGCCTTACAAAATTCTTCACTCCTTCCCCTGATGGACGAAAAGCTCGAGGGGAAGTGGTAGACTATTCTCAGCAGTATAGGATCAGGAAAAAGGGTACCAGGAAATCTAGCACTTCAGAATGGCCCACAGGTAAAAATTTTTCACCCTGCCAATGTAAGTGTCATGTACACCAAGAATATGTTCAAAGACTAGGATGTTGAAGTGACTAGAATCGTTAGAGGCTGGAAAATTTGAGCTGAAGGTTAATACTCAAATACAGTTATCTTTGGTGCATTCAGGTAGAATGCTAGTTGGAATAAGGAAGCGATCCTAAAGACCTTTGCCTCTTTTCATATGATGGCAAGGTGTTATGAGGGATTGAATGACTACTGTGAGATAAAATGGCCTTTGGTAATGAGGGGCTTGCAGATAGCCATAGGAAATGGGCTAAATAATGTCACATTTGAAAGAAGTAACATAGGGAGTGATCAATGAAAATAAGAACAGCAAGGTAAAAGTATGAAATGAGATACAGATAATTAAAACCCATCTGACAGACCCATGAGTTTCTGATCTATGGTACAGGCTTGCATGCAGATGTTTCTTAATTTCCTCAGCCATAGAGAAGCCTGCATCATGCAGTTTGGCACCTTCTTGCTGGGAGAGCATCCCTTCATTTGAATGCAGTTCTGCGTAAGACATTAATCTAAGACTGGACCTCGATTTTATCTCTGTATTCAGGTCTTCATAGTCTTGTCGAATAGTTTCATAGCTTGAATTGTTCCTAAGTAAGCAGTAGGAAATACTCCACAGTAATGCACAAGGTTTACACCTTTAAAATAGTTATGTGTATTAGCCTGGCTGGTGCTGGAAGAACAATAATGTGCCTTCATGCTTTAGGGGTGAGGTGAAGTGTCTTGAGGGTTTTGTTTGCTTGTTTTTGTGGAAAGGGTGTTTCTTGGGTGTTAAACGTAAGTGTCTTGGTTTTGGTTGCACTAGATAGGCATTTAAATAGTTGCTATCTTTGTGAGAAATGGGCATACTGGTAAGCCATTTATCCCAAACTGTCTCATTGTTACAAGTGCCTTTGTGATACTATGAGTATCTAAGTGATGAGATTTGGGCCTGGTTAAATATATGCCAGTACTTCTTACTTGGTCATAAATCTAGAACTGGTTCTTCCTTTGTGGTCCCAAATCTGAATAGAAAAATCCCATTAAAAAGAATCTTGGCACGGCATCTGAATACAGCCAGAAGATGTTTGTCACTGCACTAAAACGCAAGTACTCCTTTGCAAATGTAGATGAAGACAATTTTCTCTCTCATTTACAGACAATCAGGATGGCTGGGATGGAAAACAGGAAAATGAGGAGCGCTTTTTTGGGAGCCAGGATGTCTTAACTGAGAAAGACATGGAGTTGTTTAGAGATATTCAGGAACAAGCACTGCAGGTAAAGTTAAATTTTCGGTGTCTGACTGTAAGTACCAAATCTGTAAAAGAAATTTATTAAATTTTTACAATCCAAAACAATCACCCCAACCCAACAACAAAAAACCTAAGAAATACAGACTCCAAATGAGTCAGTCTGTCATAGAAGCTAATGTGCTTGTTTTCTGCTGCTTGAGAGTGATGGGGAACTGATCACAAAAGAGCTGAAGCATAATATAAAGGTGAGCATTTAAAAAAAAGTCTCAGTGTGTACATCATTGAGCAAATCAGTGTGTCTTGTGACTATAATTATGCTTTAGAAAATAACTGAAGATCTGAAATGAAATCTATGGAAATATGTCAAGATTAGAGAAAATACTAATCTCCAAACATCTGCTTAGGAAAAGGAGCAAAATTTTATGAGTGGTTTTGGTTGTTTTTTTTCCACCCTGTGTGGGGAAAATACTTGTCGTAGACTAAATACTTTAAATTTAAGGTGGCCAGTTTGTTGGTTTTGGTGAGAAAAGGGTTGACCAGAGTTGCGATGCGGCTGATACAGGGACCTGGTGCAGGTACACTGAGCTAACTGCCTCACCAAAGAAAATGGAAATACAGTGTGATGTATCAAAGGCTTTTGAGTGAGCTGAGGAAAAGATAACTGCATATTAAATGTTGAAGAGTAAAGTCATTCAGAGCTATCTGCAGCTAGTACAGAGGCAGAAGCAGTAGTCTGCTGTTGAAGGCTTTCTCCTAACGGCTGTGATGTGTGGACAGTTGTGGAAGCTGGGTCTCTACATTTGTGTTGGGCATTGATTTGGAGGAAGCGCAGGACCCCTCGAAGGTGCATGTTACTCTGTTTTCCTTTAGACTTGTCAGATGCCTTTGATAATTGTGTTTGTTATTGGCCTATTGTACTGGGCGATAATGGCAATTCCTTTGAAACTACAGTGCAGGAAGTGCATAACTATAGGTTATCATAGCTATTAAGAGCTGCCTTCATAAACTGCTTTTTTGGTGATTTGTTCTGCCAAGGAATGAGATTGTGTGTAGCACACAACCTTGTATCAGTTACCAAAAATGCAGAGGTTGTGCTTTCCTTTCCTCATAGAATCCTCACAGATAGCAAAAGATTTAGCACTCAAGGTTGTGCTTATTTAATAGTGTTGTCTTAATTATTTTATTAAATACTAGGGAGTTTGTTCTGTTAAATCTGTCTGAATATTGTTTTGGTCGATACATACAAGTAGTACATATCAGTATCTTCCCAGCTCCAAGACTATGTGTTGTGTTAGACACTTGAATATTCTAGGTCTTAACTTCAAGAGCAGTTTATGTATTTCTCTTATTGGATATTGAAATAACAAAAAAGGAAATGGCAACGAGACTGAAAAAAGGTTGTATTAAATTTTGCTGTCTACTGATTAGTATTTAAAACTATGACATGGAACAGTGTGAAGCACAGTGAAGGTATGTGGTATGGCGATGCTTACTGAATCTTCCTTTTGTGAATTACATGCTTTCTTGAAGTGTGTCTGGCACTGGTTTTTTAGCATCAGAAGGCAACATCTGCATCTTCTTAATTCTCTGTGACTTTGAGTAGGATGGATTGTGTAGATGAAAGTGTTTTAATTTATTTCAGCTTAGAAGTCTTTTGCTTGAAATTAATGAAAACTTTTCTTTCCCCTTGCACAGAAAGTAGGGGTGACTGGGCCTCCTGATCCACAGGTTCGATGCCCTTCTGTCATTGAATTTGGCAAGTATGAAATCCAGACCTGGTACTCTTCCCCATATCCACAGGAATACTCGAGGTAAGACTGAATGTTCTTCTCCTTTGTTCTTCCTCAGTGTTTATGGGAAAGCTGTACTCCAGCAGGTGTGGAAATCTTAAGAATATTCTATCTGAATGTAGAACAGAAGCAAAGTACACATAATCCAGATACTTGTTATGGTAGTCAATAGATGTCTTAAGGTCTTGATAAGCTCTTTGCAACAACCTGCACATGCTGTGAGCATTCGGACTGCCACAGGAATACGTGATTAGATGGATTCCCAAAGAACTGACATATTCCATGCTCTTGAGGAGAGAGCAGCCTCAGCTAAGTGACTTGGTACTGGGCTGTTACTGTGCATGTGATTAGAGTATCTGACTGTTAGAGTACGCTGGTTCTTTACATGTAGTATCATAGAATGGTTTGGATTGGAACAGACCTTTAAAGACCTTCTAGTCCAACGCCCCTGCTGTGGGCAGGAACATCTTTCACTAGATCAGGTTGCCCATAACCCTGTCCAGCCTGGCCTTGATCACTTGCAGTGATAGGGCATTCGCAGTTTCTCTGGGCAGCCTGTTCCAGTGTCTGACCACTCTTACTGTAAAAAAAGTCTTCCTTCTAAATCTACCCTCTTTCAGTTTAAAACCATTGCCCCATGTCCCATCATTTCAGGCCCTGGTGAAAAGTCTCTCTCTCAGCCTTTCTTATAATCCATCCTAGTGCTTCACTAGTGCATAACTGGGGGTTTTTTTGCTGGTTTTTTCCTAGGATTTTAATAGATGCATGTATTTCTTCTGTCGTGACATAATAATGTAAAAGTAATTATGCAGGACACTTAAGTACATTTGTTACTTATTCTGTGACAAATGCATATTAAGTGCCATGACTTTAAGTAAGATGTTTTTGGCCTGATTAGCACATTCACAATATCAGTATATACTGAGTTTGTTTTCATCAAGTTCTCTATCTGCAGGAGTGAGGAATTTTATACAGAAATCTGTATCTTCAGTCTCTGATCTCTCTTTATTCTTGCTTACAGGCTACCCAAGTTGTACCTTTGTGAGTTCTGTCTAAAGTATATGAAAAGCAGAACTATTCTCCAACAGCATATGAAAAAATGTGGCTGGTTTCATCCTCCAGCCAATGAAATTTACAGAAAAAACAATATTTCAGTCTTTGAGGTAAGTTAGAAAAGCAAGCCACTCACTTCTACCTATAAAACAGGGTCTTCAGCACCCAATCATGTGGTAAGTTTTTTATAGCCCTAAAGATCTTCATTCTTGAACTGTTTGGTTGTCATGAGTGAACAACTACAAGCAAGCAGTGGGAGCTGACCTCCTGTATAAATCATTCATCCATAAAACATATGAGAAGTCTTGCTCTGTAGAAATGCTTTTTCATTTTAGGAAAATAAATTTTGAGATCTCTCTTAAGCTAATGAATTTAACTGACTTGGCCATGGCCTGTATGCTGTGGAAGTTTAAGTCCTTTGAGACGCCACCTGTGACAAATAAATAAGTCTTCCTCCAAATATACAGGGATTCCTTCAAATATACAGGCATACCCAGGTGAAGTATGTCTTTGCATGGCAGCAAATGGAGTGACAAAACTTTTCCTCATTTCTACAAGGTTGATGGAAATGTCAGCACTATCTACTGCCAGAATTTGTGCTTGTTAGCCAAACTCTTCCTGGACCACAAGACACTCTATTATGATGTGGAGCCATTTCTTTTCTACGTGCTGACACAGAATGATGTCAAGGGCTGTCACCTTGTTGGCTACTTTTCCAAGGCAAGTATTTGCATACTTCAGGCTTGGAGCTGTGTTTGCTATGGTGAGAGATGCTGCTTCAGTGACTTTAAATTGTTGTAATTTAGGCCCTCATATAATACATCATGTAATGTAGGTATAGACATCTGTTGCAAACAGATTTGATTCGTGTTAAGTTTGGTGACCACCAGCTAATAAAACCAAGTTTCCTCATAAATGTTCAATAGTGTATATTCTGTAAGCCACTTGTACTGCAGCTGGTAGCTAAAAAAGCTCCAACACTTCATATGACTTCCAGCTCTTGGTGGTGATGGGTAGTACTGTTTGAGAGAGAAACTTCTTTGTTATCAAGTAGTTCTATCTTATTTTTGCTTCTGTAATTACATTGTTTTCTGAACAAGTTTGGCAGTTTTGCACCTCATTTCGAACTTTTTTTTTTAATGGAACAAAGCCAAGATTTCAGATTTTCTTAAGACTTTTATCTGTAATGGTTTTATGTATTTTTAAATAGCTTTAATTGAAGCTTTTCCTTTCAGTCTTCAGCAGATTTGAGATTGGATTTTCGTATGTTACAGCTATGATGCTTAAAGTTTCACCAGAATGCTTTTTCAGTGAATTTGGCTGCCTTCAGATTTGCGTTTGAAACTGTGCTATTCAGCCCGTGTTCTTTACTGTATTGTGTCTAAGCAGAAGGTGGTAGTTATGTCAAGTTTTCATTCTTTTTGTTTTTCTGGACTGAAATGATGGTAATAGAGTTTTAATATTATTCTCTTTTAAAGTCTTTTCTTGGCTTGTGTACGTTGTTGTCCCTAAGAAACTTTGACTGTGGCTTTCTGTCTCAGTTTTTACTGTAGAAGGGACTTGTACAGAACAACTACTACTATTTCTCTCAGGTCTCTTTTTTTTTTTTTAATTTGCTGTTTGTTTGGTTTTTTCCCCCAACAGGAGAAACACTGCCAACAGAAGTACAATGTTTCCTGTATAATGATTCTTCCACAGTACCAGCGTAAGGGCTATGGCAGGTTCCTAATTGACTTCAGTAAGGAACTTTTTCTTCACTTTTTTAGTCTTTGTCTTTTCATATCTTAAAGAAAGGCTCAACTGTGGAAGAGGGTATTTTTCAAATTAAGGAACATCTTGGGACAAAGGATTCTAAAGCTCTCAAAATTATCTGAACTTCACAGTTTACTCTTTTGTTGGGTGGCTTCAATTCTAAAGGCAAACTGATCATTTTTCCTGTAATTCTCACGTTTCCTGTGTAAGCAACTTACTGTTACGCATCTGTATAATGTTTTTAGCAGATGCTTACCTTGCACATACCATTCTTTCTACAGAAAGCCAACCCTAAAACTGCAGAGTCTTCAGCACCTTGATTAAGTGAATTAGTGTCTTAAGCAAAAGGTAGTCATAGTCATGTTTTAATTTAGCTCTGAGACCAACAAAACCAGACGTACTTAGGCTCTGAATACTCAAATACTTCTCAGATTCGTACATGAATCTCAGCAAGTTCACAGGGAAACTTGCCCCTGGAACGATATCTCTTTTATTATGCTGAGTACAATCTAATATATCTCACCCTGTGGACATGCTAATTTTGGAGTTAATGCACAGAGGAAAAAAACCCTACTGGCATCATTATAATAGAGTGATTTTGCTAGTAAATATCCTTGTGTAGATAAGTTATTCTCCAGAACTCAGTGATATCTGTTGAGAAGTTGACAAATGGGGGCTATATTAGAGCAGCAGTGAGAAGACACACTTGTCAGCTGGGGAGGATATAACTTCTTGGTCTTTATTGAACCTCTGCAGAATATTAGAGTCTTAAATTAAGTCTCTGCAGATAGAGCTTGGTACTCTCTGGTATGGCCTTGAAGTTTGGCAGCAGAGAATTTTCAAGAAAATAGTTTGCTGTACTAGTTTTAAATGGCTAAAATATGTTTTCCCCCTCTGTCATCTTCAAAATTGTTATTGCAAGTGGAAGATACTCAGCAGACTCTGTACTTCAGGCTTAGCATAGTTTCTAGGTAGGCAACTGCTGCCATCTCGTGGCATTGCCCATAGCCAATGTCTGATGGTGATGTAGTTTAGAATCTCATATTGTATCACTGAAAAACAGGAGTTACCAGAAAAAACCCAAAACAGCCAGACCACTCAGTGTATCCTTCAAAATGATAATCTATTTTTTGTAGACAGCATACAGCTACTTTCTGGAAAAATGCCTTTGTAGAGTTGGAGTGGAAACAGAAGCTATATATGCTAATTTTTTTTTCTTATTAATATCTTCAGGCTATTTGCTTTCAAAGCGTGAGGGTCAAGCAGGATCACCAGAGAAGCCCCTGTCAGACCTGGGGCGCCTCTCATATATGGCTTATTGGAAAAGTGTAATATTGGAGTGCCTTTATCATCAACATGACAAACAATTGAGCATCAAGAAATTGAGTAAGCTGACTGGAATCTGCCCTCAAGATATCACTTCCACTCTACATCATCTACGAATGCTTGACTTCCGTAGTGATCAGTGAGTACAGGAGCCCTGTGGTATTTCCAAAGAGCTTCATACGTATTTGAATCAAATTTAATGGTGTTTGGAGAAGTCATATCTAATAAGCTTTATTTTATTTAAGACTCAAGTGTCTAAATACCGGCCCATGTGTGATGCAAGAATGTGCAGTGCCAAAGCTGGATCAGATTTCCAGCTGTGTCGTTCTGCAGCTGTGGAACTTCTGAGAAATTTGCAGCTGTGAGAGAAAGCAAGCTGGTCTCTTGGCCATGTTCTCTTCAGGTGTCCCAGTATAGTCAGTCCAACATAATCACAAAATAAAGCAAAGAACAGCAGCTTCCCCTCTCTAGAGGAAAATCTGTTCCTTTGTGCAGTCACTGAGCAGACGGTTTTCCCCTTTTCTCTGTTCCTCAAAGATGCCATTAACTGTGTGGATTAACATGGGATGCTTGGAGAGTGGGACAGATCACTGGGAGAAATAAGAGAGAGAATAGAAGTAGTCTGCCTGCCCAGCTGAGTGTTCAAGTCAAGGGAAATACTGGGAATTTTTCTTGATTCAGACCATAGCATTTTGGCGAGTGGGATTGTATTCCATTGTGTTTTGTGTTCAACTCGGAACTTATTTGGAAAACTTGAAGTTATTTGAGAACAGCTTTATGTCCTCATTTCACAGTATACTTTAATCAGTGATGTTCTTCCCAGTCTCCTGAATAAAATCCTTTCCGGTACTGGGACTAACTTTTTAAAGCAGTCCTTTTATTTACCATTCAGTATCTTTCACTTTAAGTTGCCTGTTCCCCGAATGGCATACCCCTTGTCTGTTTAACGCATAATAAAAGTGGTACTCTGCAGCTGGATGCTACCCATGGGAGGATAACGGCTTCACCATTAACAAGAAGTGGAAAGAATTTAACAATGCTTTCTCCTTCTCTGGAGACATTCAAAACCCACCTGGAGGTGCTACTGTGTGATCTTCTCTAGGTGATCCTGCTCTAGCATGGGGGTTTTTATGAGCTTTCTGTCCTCTCTGAAGTTATTAATGGCAGGACTAATTGAGAGTACACAAATTTTTCTGTAGTATCTTAATCTGCTTTGCACAACAATGTGTATAGTATGTAGCCTGTTGTTGATTGGAGTATTATTACTATTTAGATTTGTGATCATTCGTCGGGAGAAGCTTATCCAGGAACATATGGCAAAGCTTAGAACTAATGTCCGACCAATAGATGTGGATGCAGAATGTCTGCGTTGGACACCTGTTATAGTTTCCAACTCAGTTGTCTCTGAAGATGAAGAAGAGGAGACAGAGGATGGAGAAACTGAAGAGCAACAGCAGCAGAAAGAAAAAGATTCAGAGACCAGTGTAAGAGCGAATCTGTTACTTCTGTGTGGCAGCTAGTTTACACTCGGTGCTTTTGCAGGCAATGCTAACAAGACTTTACATGGCAAGGTTGGGCATTTGGCATAATTGCAAAAAGCAGTGCAGTTGTGATAAGTTAATGTATCTGGATAGTTTCAGATTAAAAACTACAGATAGGGGAAACACTGAGGCAAAGTCTAGAGAAGGGTTGAAGACTTTCTCTGAAAAGAGTAAAAAGTCTCTTTCTACCATTAATGATTTTTGCAGTATGCGGAGGGGTGTTG
The DNA here is from genome assembly GCF_000695765.1 of Mesitornis unicolor. Lineage (NCBI taxonomy): Eukaryota > Metazoa > Chordata > Aves > Mesitornithiformes > Mesitornithidae > Mesitornis > Mesitornis unicolor. The sequence goes on from NW_010167281.1 coordinate 26,618, forward strand.
TTAAAAAACGGACAAACCCAAACAAAAAAAAACAAAACCAAACAAGCCCCACAACAAACAAAGCAAAAAAAAAAAATGCCTCCCACTCTCAGGTAACCTGGTCTCTCATCAAATTATTGAACCGAATTTCAGAGACTCAGTATTTCTGTAAGTGATAAACAGCGTAAATGGAAATGAATCATCAAAAACTTGTTCTAACATTTATCACCAAGTGTTTTTGCTCTGTAGTTTTGCAAAACTACTACTACAGTTAGTGCCCACAGAGCAGTGAAGGTTTCTGAAATCTAGACTGCTGTCCTGGCAGGATTGCATTCTCACATCAGGTGATCAGCACTGACTAGAATACTAAGGGGTAAATTATGTGCTGTTATTATATTTACAGTAAACTAATTGTGCATTTTAATGGAAAATAGCTTCAAGTTTGTCTCACTTTTTTCTAGAAAATTACACAAATACTGTGTTTGAATGTAGCAAGATGGTGTTTGCATTTCAGCAGGCCACTGGATGGCTACTGCTGACTGAAGTAATTCGTTGGGAAGTTAATTGAGGTACATTATCACCTGGGAGGAAAGGAGTAGCAGTTAGCACTATTAGAATCTTGTAATGGTCAATTATTTTGCTATTATCCGATTCTTAAAACTCATTCTTAAACTTTTCTGACTTCTTGCTCAAAAGCTTCTGTAGAATTGAGTTCAGGATGGATATGCATGCAGAAATAGGAAGATGCATGCTTAAATAGGAAGTGTGAAATTTATTTGTTTTTATTTAAAGCAGATGGTAAAATCTGTGTCATGGGAGAAGAAAGAGCAAGAGCCTTACTCTCCTACAGAGAGTGAAAAAAAGCCGGACATTGTTGCTCCAGCCAATTCTGCACGGCCAAACAAGCACATTTTTCCCCTGGATAGTCTTCCTGCAAACAGTCAGCCATCACGAAGAGGTCGATGGAACCGCAAGGGCAAAAGACTTCGGGAGCCCTTTTGTGAGGAGACGTTATTGCCCATTGAAGACAAAACAGCAGTTCCAAGCGGGCGATGCAGTGAATGTGAGGAGAAATCAGCAGCCTCACGAGGCCGGTGCAGTGATTGTGAGGAGAAATCAGCAGCCTTGCAAGGAAGATGTGGTGAATGTGAGGAGAAGTCTCCAGCCCCAAGAGGCCGGTATGCTGAAGATGAGGAAAAATCTGCGGTTTCCCAGGGACAGTATGGCAAAGGTGAAAAATCTGCAATTCCCCGTCGGCGGTACAGTGAAGGTATGGAAAGGTGGAGAGGGCAACTGAAAAAGAACACAGAGCCACTGAAGTGCAGATTCCCGGAGGACTGCGACAGATTACCCCGCCGCTACAGTGATAGTGATAGGGCACTTCTGAGGTGTTTTAGTGAGAGTAGCGAAGAGGATGATGAGCCTGTGAGTCCTCGGTCAAGCTCTCCACCTGTTCTCACCAAGCCAACGTTAAAACGAAAGGTGTGTGCCTTATTTCTTGTCTCTGACTATATCATGCAGTCTGTTTTGTCAGTACACTGGTGCTTTCTGAAGGATTGTGCCATTCGCAAGATATGTACTAAGCATGCAGGTAGCATCTACTCAGTGTTTCAGAACTCTGTCTGGAGGGTACTTTCTGCTGCCTTTTTGTAGTGGTGGTTTTTGTTGAATAATAGGTAGGGTTGTTTTTTAATTTTAGCTTCTGCCTTGTGCCTTTGCTTTTTCTACCTTGGTTATTAAAGGTTTACTCATTAATGCAAAATAGAAACAGATATGGTCCTACCTTTAAAAGAAGCCTGCAAAACAAATGCTATCTAAACAGCTAAAATCACTGCATAACTTCTTTGGAATGATGTACCTCAGAGATGTGAATCCTATCAACGTGACCAAGAAAATCCTCTCTTCGTGGGATGCTGCACGAAAAAGCTCTCTTCTATATAAACTTTGTAGCTTACTCTAAACTATTCACATCTATGGTGTAGAGTCTCTGAACTTTCAGCTGTTATGGATGGGCTGTTAATTTCAGCTGTTTGAATGGTTTATACTATTACACGAATATCAATCTAGCAATCTTCATGGAAGTCGGTCCTCTTGCATTGTATTTGACGTATGTCTAACTTAAGGCAGGTGCTAATCAGGATTTCTAGTGAAGTCTGGATTCCAGAAGTGAGCCCTCTGGTCCTACTTAGACTGTTGAACTCTGCTCTTCATTTTTTATGTTTATCAGTGTTTTATTTCTACTGCATGTGGTAAAAGTGTCTTCTTCCACTTTCAGAAACCAATTCTTCATCGGAAGAGGCGAGTCCGCAAGCGTAAGCACCACAACAGCAGTGTTGTCACTGAAACAATCTCGGAGACCACAGAAGTGCTGGATGAACCATTTGAGGACTCAGACTCTGAACGACCAATGCCCCGATTAGAGCCTACATTCGAGATTGAGGAGGAGGAAGAGGAGGAAGAGGACGAAGAGGAGGAGAATGAACTTTTGCCCAGTGGATACTTTCGGCACTTAGCCCCACCAGACACACTCAGGCATAGACCCTCTTCTAAGAGGAAGTCCAAAGATGACGAGGAGTCTGATGACACTAATGGTATGTTTGGTGGTATGCTGTTGAAAATTTGATATAGATAGCCTGTCAGTGAGTGTCAGATGATACTAGGTCATGATGGAACAAGCTGCTTACCTTGTCTTGTAACTGCTAGCCTAAATTCACGGTTAGGCATAAATTACCAGCCTCAAACATTCCCAAGTCTTATGAAACTGTGGTGCATGCTTTGAACTATCTTATTAGCAATGACCCGATCACAGGGTATGCTTTTGATTCAGTTTTTCTAGTGGAATTGGCATCTGTGATTATGGAAAAACTTATGCAGCGGGATCACTTACAGAAATAAAATAGAAATCAATTGAAGAGCCCTCAGTTTTCCGTAACAAAGGGAAATAATAAATTGTCTCTTTTGAGATCCTGTTCTTCATCACATTGCATGTCCTGCCTCTTGGCTTCTCATATCTCCTTCAGTTCTCTGAACCTTCAGTTCATAAAATAAAATTATTTGGTTAGAACTGGTTACTTAGAGTGCGCTGACAATTCAAAAGAAACATCTGTCATTCAGATGCTCTATTAGTAATCTTCTTTATGGCTGTTGTATGTTCCGTTCTCTTGATGGTCTACGTAGTGCAAGGCAGTCAGCCAAAAATGAAGGACTGTGTGGAAGAGAAGTATGGTGCTGTTATCCCACAGTAAAAAATTGTTACTGAAACAAACTCACTAATTTATGGCTAGCCTGTGGATAGCAGAGGAGAATTTTTCTTTAAAAGTACTTAAGTACTGAAAAATTCACTCTTGATTATAGCCATGTATACTGCCCATTTAGTATCAGTCACCCTTAAATCCTTATAGCAGGATTTACGTATAACTATGTAAATTTAGTGCAAACACATGTTGATGCAGCATTAAGTTTGCTTAGTGGGAATATATGGACAGTCAGCTTATACCATTGTTGGTTTTTTTTTTTATTCCATTGTGATCAGATTACTCATGAAGTACATTTTTATGGTACTCCAGCACCATTAATAAGACTACAGAGCTGGGAGGAGACCTGTTCGATAAGTGGTTTGTAGTCTTTTTCATTTGTGCTCATCTGAATGTTCTCTGGTGGAGATGCAGATCCCTTTAGAGATTCCAAACACGTATATTTCTTTATAAAATACATCAGTGATTTTTAACCACCTTTTCCAGACTAGAAATAGTCCATAGAGCACCCAAGGATCAAAAATAGAATTTGGAAAGTCACTGTTTTAACTCACACCTGTTATATACTACAATGATCAATTTCTTGCTTACCTACTTTACAGATACTTTACTTTCTTCCTCTCCACTTGTAAGTTAGTGCTTTTTGTTCTTTTGTGTCACTGAAAAGCTGGAGAGGGACTTTTTACAAAGGCATGTAGTGAAAGGACAGAGGGTGATGGCTTTAACCTGAAAGGGGGTTGATTTAGATGAGACATTGGGCAGCAGTTCCTGGCTGTGAGGTGGTGAGGCCCTGGCCCAGGTTGCCCAGAGGAGCTGTGGGTGCCCCCTCACTGGCAGTGCCCAAGGCCAGGTTGGACGGGGCCTGGAGCAGCCTGGGCTGGTGGAACTGTCCCTGCCCATGGAGGTTGGAACAAGATGAGTTTTAAGGTCCTTTCCACCCAAACCAGTCTGTGATTCTGTTGCATATAATTTATTTATTTATTTATTCTTTTTTTGGTGAACCTCTGCAAATTTGTCAGAACCTCTGAAGTAGTAAAGTAGTGAGCACACTACTTTGGGATACTGCTGCTCCTGACATCAAACTGTACCTGTTGGCTGCTTATGTATTTAATACAGGTGCCTTTGCATATACACAGTATATGTAACGTACTGTAACTGGTCTAGAGAAAATACAATGTACTTTGAGTTAGCCCTTAGGAATCATCAGTTGTCATAAACAGCTGGCCTTTTCTGAGTCAAAAAAGTTAAGCTGGGTAGAGGGTGACAACACTGCCTTATGACAATTCAGAAATACAATATTGCACTCATTAATGGTTCAGATTTAGATTATTTTAATCATAACTATGAGTTAGAAATGTTTTGTTTTTAAATTTCTGACTAAGGATGGTTTGGGTTAGATTTTTCCCCGAAACTTAATGTCTACCTGAGGCAACACATTGAAGACGTTTTATAATTTGCTGAAATGTAACATTTCAGTCTCTTAAATTTGATGTCTGATTAGAATTTGAATAGGCTCTGATTGCTGTCAGGGTCACAGTGAGAATGGATCGTGTGGTGTGGTGTTTTGAGGTCAGTATTTAATAAGGATTGGGCATTCTGGAAGAACGGTGTAGAAAACAAATAAAGCTCGTGGGTCTCTATTCTGCCATTCTGTGCAAGTTGATTAGTGTTGTGTGGGGGAGGATGGATCTCTGTCATAGTCTGGGCTGTATGATTTCGCTTTTTCTGGTTCTACCTGTAAGTTTTACCGTGAACGTGAATACTGTAAGCATCTTCTGTTTGAGCTCACTAGCACACTGATGTCTTAAGTGCAACTTAATGAGCACGTACATATGTTTCTCAGTATCCTAAAAGATGATACACATGAAATCTTGACTGGGTGTCAAATCCATATTCATTTGCGAAGACAAAAAGATGCTCCATCTTCTTTATTCTCTCCCTTAACATGTTTGAACGCTTTGATAAGATCTGCCCCCCTGGCCTGAGCCTGCTTTGCTCTGGTCCCAACTTTCTCAGCCTTTCCTCATCAGAGCGATGCTCCTGCCCTTTGCTGTGCTTTATCCAGTGGCTCCAGTCTTGTACTGGAGTCCAGACTGGACACTTCAGTATCACTGTTGTAAGAGGAGCCTGCCGTTGAGGTCGCATAAGATCATTTACTCTTATTTTTTTTTTTCCTAAAAATATTAAATTCATGGCAGTACAGATAAAAGCAAAGGGTCTTTACCTAAGAGGTGGTAAATATAATCCTCTGTAGTAGATAGGAATTGTGAAAAGGGGAAGAGAAATAGTGTGGGGGTGTGGATTTTGTTTTGTTTTAGAGAGGTGGATTTTTTAAGGGCTTATGTGTTAATGCTTTAACAAATACCAGGAAAGTAGTGCTTCTTTCTTGTCCAATGATTTGCTGACTGTGGCAGATCCTTTCCGTCCTTTATTCACATTTCAGTATTTGTTTTATGGATAGCTTCAAGGAGTCCTAGAATTTTGAATTTGGTATTTGTTTTAAATTAATTTTTTAATACCCAGATATTTTTCAGAATGCTTCTCACGGAAGCACACTATTTAGTTTTACCTTCATTGCATAGCTCTGGACTTAAAACGGCTCTTCTTGGGAAATTCATAGTGTTCTTAAGAAAGGGCTGGAATGTGAATAAATGTACTCTGAATATTGGGGGGAAATTGATCTTATACCCATGTAGTGTGATGACCAACCTAATTATAGGCCCATCAGTGTGACATTAATCCTGATTTAAATAGTAGGATGTCTGGCTTATTACTCAGTAGAAAGTGAGGGTTATTTGCTCAATGCAAATGAACACTGGTATGTGAAAAATGTATTTGTCAGACAATGATATAAAACGATATAAAACCATTTACTTAAGCAGAAATGTTACAGAATCAAGCTATACACACTAAATAAATCAAGCCGCAGACAAGGAGAAATTAAGCAGCTTTGTTATTAGTGGGGTGCCAGGCAGCTGGACCAGGTGATCATTGTAGGTCCTTTCCAGCAGAACTATAACATTTTAAGAGAGATTTGTCTGGGTCTGTGTCTGTCTGTACTGCTGTTTTATGGATAGGTTAAAAATAATGTAGCAGCTGACAGAAAAAGAGGGGATTTGGTAAATGAAGAGAAGGGCCAGAGTCTGAGAGAGAATATTTAAAGGTCATGACCAGTAGTTACATGATTTTTCAGCTCAAAGCCAAGGAGATTCAGGTGATCCTTAAATACATGAACAGGGGAATCTCAAGTGGAGTAGAGGCATTTTGTCATCTCTTTATTTAGTTTTGGTCAAACTACTACAACCATCTTTACTCAGTTATTCACGCTTGATAAGTGTATTGATAAGCTGGAGTAGTTCAATGAACAGTCGTGGGCTGATAAAGACACTAGAACAAATGTTCTTTAACGATGGATTCAAAGAAAGTAAAGGTAAAAAGGTGACTTGATAAATTTACAGATTACTTAGGTGAGAACTGTTATTTGGTAAGAGAGATTTTTCTGCCTAGCAGATGAAAGGAAAACTAATACAAAAGCAGATTAAGTAAATTCATTGTCTGAAGACAGAAATTCAGGTGGTGAAGTGTGATTATCAACTAGTGTCAATGATGAACTGTTGTAGTTTGCCAACTGTTGTGGAAAATGTCACTGACTATCCTAATTTACAAGTTCAAAGCAAAATTAATTCAGGGAACGTCTTACAGTATGCAGTAAGTCCTCAATAAATGATCACATTCCTTTTGGCTGTGTAAGCTCAGAACGTATTCTAATGTTTAGAAGGTCACTGAAATGCAAAACCTGCTTCATAAAATAAGAGTCAAATGAGAGAAAAATTCAGCTTCCTTTTAATGATTTCTCAGATTAAAAAAAAAAAAGCTAAATTCAGTCATCTGTTTATTTCTATTGCAATTTAAAAGCATAACCCATGAAAAAAGTGGAAATACTTCCTTTCTTCAGCAGATGCACAAGATACAGATCTAAATGGAAACATGCTTTTATTGCAACTTCATGTGTTCCCCTACATTGGAACATTTTCATTTGTGAACATACTGTATAAGTAAAATTTCTAAAGAGTAGTGAGTCTTTCCAGGACTCGATTGTATAGCCTAGTGTTTAATTTGAATTGTGTGTCAAAGGCTCGGAGCTTTGACCATGCAAAATCTTGGAAGGATTGATGTTCTTTGAAAATGTAATGTGCAGTGTGGTTGCTAATAAGCAGACCTTGATCCTTCTTGTTACCCTTCACAATAAATCTCTAAGCTAGTATTGATAAACGTGATGGGGTTTGGGAAAGCTTCCCTGAATGCTCGGGTCAAACAAAAATGTTTGAACAGTATCTTTCAATTTGTGTTTTCAGGTAACCCAACTTTGAATCCATTATCTATGCTGAGAAAATGTGAAGCAAAGGATTCTTCACTTGAGCCAGATACTTCTACACCCACAAAGAAGAAGAAGGGATGGCCAAAAGGGAAAAGCCGAAAACCAGTCCACTGGAAGAAAAGACCTGGTCGAAAACCAGGTTTTAAACTGAACCGGGAAAAGGTGCCACCATCAGTTCAGGATGAAGATGATGATGCAGTAGCAGCGAATTCAAAACCGGGGCGTAAGCCCAAAATTTCAGACACAGAAGAAAGCATTGAGCAGAAAGAAGAGCTGCCCCTTACTGAGGAAAGGAAAGAGGAAGATGCGAATATGGAAGCAGAAGAGGTAGGAGAGGGAGAAGAGGAAGATACAGGCAGCAGTGAAGTAAGAGCAGTGTCTCCTGTGGACAGCAACAGCAGTCCAGTGCCAGAAGTAAAAGAGCCTGAGATAGAAGAGGAGGTAGAGGAGAAGCCACGGGTTTTAGAAGAGCAAAGGCAATCAGAAGAAGAACAGCAAGAACTAGATGAACCTGAGCATGACCATGAGGAAGAAGAGGAAGTTGCAGTAGTGACAAATCAAAATGAAGATCATGATGCTGATGACGAAGACGATGGTCATCTGGAGTCTGTGAAGAAAAAAGAATTGGAGGAACAGCCTGTTAGAGAAGGGGTAAAGGAGGAGCCTCAGGTGCAGGAATGTTTTTTAGAAACAAGCATACCAAGCAGTAGAGAAGATGCAAAAGAAAAGGATGAAGCAGAGGCAGATTCTGAGGAAGAGCAGGCTTCCAATGAGACATCGATGGGCTCAGAGCATGTCCCAGGGTCTGAAGATGATCACGAGGAAGAGCAAAGTAATAAAGAAGGGTTAATTGAATTAAAGGAAGAGGAAGAGATTCCTCATAGTGAACTGGATCTTGAAACTGTTCAAGCAGTCCAGTCCTTGACACAAGAGGAAAGCAATGAGCATGATGTAGCTTACCAGGACTGTGAAGAAACACTTGCAGCTTGCCAGACTTTGCAGAGTTACACCCAGACTGAGGAGGATCCTCCGATATCAATGGTTGAAGATTGCCAGGCCTCAGAACACAACAGTCCAATATCCTCTGTTCAGTCCCACCCCAGCCAGTCTGTGCGTTCTGTCAGCAGCCCAAATGTGCCTGCTCTGGAGAGCAGTTACACCCAGATAAGTCCTGAACAAGGATCCCTGTCCGCACCCTCTATGCAGAACATGGAGACCAGCCCCATGATGGATGTGCCTTCAGTATCGGACCACTCTCAGCAGGTGGTGGATAGTGGCTTCAGTGACCTTGGCAGCATTGAGAGCACTACAGAGAATTACGAAAACCCCAGCAGCTATGACTCCACTATGGGAGGCAGCATTTGTGGAAATAACTCTTCCCAGAGCAGCTGTTCATACGGAGGACTGTCCTCCTCCAGCAGCCTCACTCAGAACAGTTGTGTTGTCACTCAGCAAATGGCAAACATTGGCAGCAGTTGCAGCATGATGCAGCAAAACACTGTCCAGCCTGCAGCAAACTGCAACATCAAGTCACCTCAGAGCTGTGTAGTGGAAAGGCCTCCAAGTAACCAGCAACCGACAACACAGCCACAACAGCAACAGCCTCAGGCACAGCAGCCGCAGCCCCCACCTCCACCCCAGCAGCAACCTCCACTGTCTCAGTGTAGCATGAACAACAGCTTCACCCCAGCACCCATGATCATGGAAATACCGGAATCAGGAAGCACTGGTAACATAAGTATCTATGAGAGGATTCCAGGGGATTTTGGTGCTGGAAGCTATTCACAACCATCAGCCACATTCAGTTTAGCCAAGTTGCAGCAGCTGACAAACACCATTATGGACCCTCATGCCATGCCTTATAGCCATTCTCCTGCTGTGACTTCCTATGCAACCAGCGTTTCTCTGTCCAACACAGGACTGGCTCAGCTAGCTCCCTCTCATCCGTTGGCAGGCACACCACAAGCACAAGCCACTATGACACCCCCACCAAACCTGGCGTCCACCACCATGAACCTCACGTCACCTCTGCTCCAGTGTAACATGTCTGCGACCAATATCGGTATTCCACACACGCAGAGGTTGCAGGGGCAGATGCCGGTCAAGGGGCACATTTCCATCCGCTCTAAATCAGCACCACTGCCCTCTGCGACTGCCCACCAGCAGCAGCTCTACGGCCGCAGCCCACCCGCAGTTGCCATGCAGGCTGGCCCCCGTACATTAGCTGTTCAGCGGGGTATGAACATGGGAGTCAACCTAATGCCGACCACCCCTTACAACGTTAATTCCATGAATATGAACACCCTGAACGCCATGAACAGCTACAGAATGACACAGCCTATGATGAACAGCAGTTACCATAGCAACCCTGCCTACATGAACCAGACAGCACAGTATCCTATGCAGATGCAGATGGGAATGATGGGGAGCCAGGCCTATACCCAGCAGCCTATGCAGCCAAATCCTCATGGAAACATGATGTACACTGGCCCCTCCCATCACAGCTACATGAACGCTGCTGGGGTGCCCAAGCAGTCTCTCAATGGACCATACATGAGAAGATGAGCAAGATGAACTTGCATCCTAAAAACTGAAATATATATATAAATAAAGGAACCTTTTATACTGACGAACCAGAGAAAATGGACCTTTTTCCAGTTAAAATATTGCTGTAGATTTAGAGGGATTTTCTTTGGTTTATTTTATTTTTTAGGAAGCCTGGTCTTTATTTTTGGGAATTTTTTTGTTTTGCGTTTTTCTTCTCTTCACAATCCTGAAACATTTTGCAGCTAAAGTCATTTACAGATGTTTTTAGAGGGGAAAAAACATGCACAAAAATCTTTTCATAATTTAAAAAGAGCCTTACTTTGCTGACAATGTGGACAGAATATGTGTAACAGTGAAATCACCTTTCTAAATTTTTTTTTATGTATGTCCTCCTCCCTTCCCTGTGCCCCTCTGTATGCAGTTTCTAGTGCTGCAGTCATGTAAAGTGTTTGACATCTGAAAGAATAACAACCCTTCCCTCTAAACCCCACCTCACATTTCCTACTTCTAGCAGGAGGCACTTATTGGAAGGGGACACAGAGGATAATGAACCTCTTTATTTCTGCAAGTCAGGAAAAAATTTTCATCTTTAATTTTCCCTGACTCCCTTGCCCTCAGTAAATTTGGAGTTGTGTAAACAATAAACTATTCACATTGGTGTTTTTGTAGACGAGTTAATTGAAATTGTATGTCTCATGCTGAAAATATAATGTAACTTTAAAATGATCCCATTCACCGCCCAGACATGCATGTGCACACGTGTGCGTGCATGCTCACATGTTCTGTCACTCCGAACTACTGGAAGTATCTCAAGAGAGAACTTGCATCACTGGAAGCATCACGAGGAGGATAGGGTGGTTCGTGGTCTGTTAGGACAAGAAAATCATTGCAGGCTCTTCTGGTGAACTCTGAGATGCCAAACTCTGCTGTAGTGCATACTTGGAAATGCTGAGGGTCTTGGTTCTGAGCCTTTGAGCCAGGCTGAGCTCGGGAGCGGCTGTTTCCAGGGGTCTGCTCTGCACCTCTTCACTGGGGCAGTCTTGGAAGGGGAAGTGTGCGTTCTAAGCCGCTCGAGGAGAGCCCTGTGCTGTCCCTGCCCCTCTCCCGTTCCTGGTCCGGGGTAGGAAGTCGCTGAATGTGCCGTGCTCTGGGGGAGTCAGTGATGTCTTCCCTGGTTCTCCCATCATGTTTGAGACCCATTTTATAGGAACAACCACACTTTTGATCTGGTGTGGGAAAAGAAGGGAATTGGCCTGTTTTGCCCAAGTGAAGCAGCCCAAACACCATAGCAGGCGGCGGGATTTTGCTGTTTATTACCGCATAATCCAACTTACATTCTCTTTTGGCTACGCTGCTGGCATGTCACCCAATACAAAAAGGGACACACTTTAATGTAAAGTTCTTTTTTTTATTGTATATGAAGTAGAAATACAGACACATTAATAAGACTAATTTCTTTTGTTTTTAAACCAAAAGAGTCTAAAAGAAAGTTGGGGTTTCTTCAGATGCACTAAAATGGACTTTCCTCCAATAACTGCTAACCATAAAAGGCAGAATTCAAAGGACTTCCACATTTTATTTCTGTTTAGTTTTGAGCATGTACAAGGCTGTGTAGGACCCCATTTCTCTGTATATACTATTCCAGTTCCAAATAACCCGTGTAGAAAGCGCACTGTGCTGCCCTCTGTCCCTAGATCTTCAGCTGTGTCACTGCTCCCCGGTTGTAGGGGTGGGTGGGCAG